>NW_010194601.1:0-12474 GCF_000695765.1 Mesitornis unicolor
TGCCGTGCGCTAACCTCAAGTGAAGAGGCTGGTACAGGCAGTGCTGCATCTGATGCTCGTGGGCCTACCTGGTGGGTTATTCCGCTGCCTGCTTCGTCCTTTTTTTATCCCCCCCTCGTTTTGCCTTTATTTTGTTGATCCTTGGCGTGCTTGAAATCAAAGTTGTGATTGGGGCTCGGCACTAAAACGCAGGGGTTGCACAGGGCAGGTTACCGAGCTGGGCTTGGGGTGAAGGGGCGATCATTTTGGGTTCGTTTCAGGGTAACTTGGATCCAAAATTTGCCCGCTGGCTTTAAGATAATGAATGCCCATCTCTGCCTGATATTGTAACAGGCAGCGTGTGGGAGGACTTGCGAGGTTTCCATATAAGAACATGAGGGAATTTATTTCACACAGGCAAAGAAATGTGCCGAGTATGTTATTTATGAAACAGAAGCCAAGCTGTGCTTTCCTTCGGCAGCTCCGAGAGTGGCAAAACTTTGTATTTAGAAATTGTGAAAGCTGTTTTCTGCCGTTTAATAAAAGCTACGTTTCAAGGAAAGCACCGATGAAAAAAAGTAGTGGGAGAGGATCCAGATAAACATGAAGAAATACAACCCCGCACGTATTCCGGCACGGTTTGTGCCAAGGTGTAAAGATAGGGTTTTCTGGTTAGTTCCCAATTTTTTAACCGTATTGGGAAAGGCATTAAGAAAATGTGCCGAGAGGAGCTGGTTACGTTGATAGTGCTATTTTGGTAACCGCATTTTTTTATTGCTTGCATGTCAAAATGTTTTGAGTTTTGGACTAAGAAAAAAGGCAGGAAAAAAGGTGAGGTGGGGGACGTGTCATCGGCTCTGTAATTCGGTGCTCGGATGACAGTTGCTACCGGTTTAGGTTTTATGGCTTTGGGTTTGAGGGGATAGCAGCCCATTAAAATCTGCCGCTGTGGAATTTGGAGGGGAGAGGCTCTGGTGAAAACCCTGATGGTTTTTGACAGCCGGGTGTTTACCTCTGCATCTGAATTTGGGAGAGCTGACTGCTTTTTGGCATCGCCTACCTTTGCTGGAGTATTACGGAAAGATTCCCCTGAAGGTTTTGGCTGGTTTTTTAAGTGGAAGCAGGCGGCAGCGTGACCGTGGCCCTCACCCGGAATGAGTGGAGGCTGAAGCACGAGCGCGGCGTGAGGATGTCTTTGTTGCCCTGCTTAGATCGACACTGGAAACTTTATTTTTGCCACTTTCGGAGATAGCATCTTCCTGTTTCCTCTTCAACTGTCTCTTCTCTGCTTTGCATATTGTTATTTTTTTTTTTTCCCTCTTTTTGCTCGTGTCTCCCCTCTGCTCCTTCCCCTTCCCACCTCTCCCACTGGAGGGCGACAGCCGCGCTTCCCTCCCCTGGGGTCCCGGTGTGCCCCGCGGGGGAGGTGGCACCCAGACCTCTGCAGAGAGACAAGGCCCTGCTTCTTGCTGTCATTTATTAACCTGTTTCTTTTATCGGGCGGTGTCAGGGTTACTTTCTGACACGCTTTGCAAAAAGCAGGAGGTTGCAGGTGGCCCTGTGATATCTGGAGGTACCGAGAGGGTGGTTGCGTGCTTGGGGGCTGCTCGATCAAAATCCGGGTGGGGGTTTTGGTTTTTTTGTGTAGGGATCTTGGTCTAGAATCCAGTCGAAATTTTGAGTGCTTCAAATGCTACTGGTTTTTATTTTGTTTTACTTTGCTGTAACCAGGAGCAAAAGTTGGCATAGTACGCTCTGTTGGTAGCTGCTAGTTTGTAGCTTTTGGGTGGGTTGCCTGGGTGTTTCTCAAATGCCAAAGGTGAAACGTTGAGGCTGTGGCAGGGGGCTTCAATCTGGATGAAACGCCCTGTGAAAAGAGGTGAAACATTAAAATAGGAGTACACTTTAGATTGGCTCATTCTTGCTGCACGGTGCTTGGGGAAACCTCCCATGCCTAACACAGCTCTGTTCATAAAGCCTCAGCAAGGATCTTGTCTTACAGTTAATCATTGAGAATATTTCAGTGGGTTTTCCTTAAATCGATACTTGGCCTAACCAAGGCTGAGCTTTGTGGCTTCTGGCCAAATCCCAGGTGTCTCAAGGGACTCCTGAGCATTGATGCTCCCAGGATTTTCATCAGTGCCCCTCAATGCTCAGCAGCAACCCCCTATTATTTTAATTTTGCCCCTTCCAGGTTTTCCCGTACCCCATAGGTTTGCCCCATTGCCAGTGCCCCAGTGGCAACGTTGCCAATTCCACCAGTAAGGGAAGTCTCCACAGTGGTGCCCTACCCAGGCGTTTAATCATGCTGGGAAATGACTCTGAAAAGATTATGTTGATTTGTTTCTTTTAAATGTAACCATATTACGACACATAAAAATGGATGGGAAAGCCATGGTAGTTAAAGCCTTTTGCAAGTAATGCTTATTTGATTGGTCATACTAATAAATTGTAGATCATTTAAGAAGTGCAGCTTTGAATAGATTACCCAGTAGGATTAGTGCCTTCGACTTCTCATCACTAACTTAATTTACGTGACCAGAATGGATCAGGGTTATGTTTTTTGAAGCAGTCTTGTGTCCAGCCCTCGTACGTGCTCTGTACACAGAATTCAAGTTTATTCTAATGCCACTTTGAGGGGGGAGCTGCTTGTGGGATTGGGTCCTTGGCATTTGGGAGAAAAGCGTGAGGATGAAAATGCAATGATTTAATATGTGTTGAGTTTTTTTCCATACATGCATATTTACTTGAATCCTCAGCTGTTGTAGTGCCACGGATTTAATTGATTTGTGCTAGCTGAGTATCATCCCAAGGCATGTAAACCCTGGGCAGCACCATTTAAATTGCTTACAGAGTAGCTAATATTGATATAAGATAATGTGGTAGAAATTAAGTGAAACTGCCACTCTGCAGTGGTTTTTTTCCCCCAAAAAACTGCCATTGCTACCAGCCTGTGACTCTGAAACTGTGGTTGGTGTCCTCCAGCATCTTTTGTATTTATATCAGTCTCTCTTTTTGGTTGGTTTTTTTTGCAATGTGTCAAGATTTCCACCAGCAAAAAGCTGCTCAGTGCCGACCCTAAACCCTACTCCAAGAGCATCCACCAAACCCATCAGCTGAGTTGGTGGAAGGGGAAGGTGAATCAAACCCAGGTCCTGCCAGCGAGCTTTGGGTGGGGAGCAGCAGGGGTGGCTGTTGTGACCCACGGGCAGTTGGGAGGACTGGGGCGTTTCAGCAGTTGCTGGGTTTCCTGTTGTGGTTCTCCATCGCCCAGAATGGTCACGGCCTTGACGAGCGCCCTCGCTGCCCGACCTGGCTTTGAATGCAGTCAGTGCTTGAGCGCTGGCCTGGAAAAAATGATCACGGTGTGCCCAAAACTCAGCAGGAGCGCCCTGGCTTAGGGTGAGGGTGTGGGTAGGGTGCCTGTAGGTAGGAGAGCAACACGTGCGTCGAGCCGTGGGGTTATCAGTGAGCTGCAGTGTGGATAAAAGTTCTTCCTATTTTTTGCTTCAGATCACATTGCGTTTGCATTTTAATTCGCTGCTGCAGTGTAATTTCCTTGGTTTTGAGATGGATAAAGTAAAACGGTGTTTTACGTAGGGTGAAACAGGTGAGAAATGATCTCCTGTTTTCACATTGGTGCTGCGTTCAGTGTCCTGATGTTCTTCAGAATATGAGTTCTGGTGAAGTGCAGAAAGCACTGTACATGAGAGCATTGCAACATGTTTTACTTGTCTCGGTAGACCCATTTTTTTTCTTTAAAATATTTTTTTTGCCTTTTCTTTTTCTCTTTTTTTTTTTCCCCAAACAGGAAGAGAAAATCCATTCAGGAGAGACTCTTCTTCATGTAAGTGTTATTTATGCTTTTTTATGAAATTACAAAAGGGTTTTAAAGCTCGTTAAATCGTTCAAATGCTGAACATTTACCGTCTGTTCATAGAAACCAAGTATAGAGCATGTAAAAATAGGCTGTAGTTATACAGTAATAACGCTCAGCAACTGTTATCTCAAATCTCTCTGTGCAGTTCTTCTGTGCATATCACTGCAGAATTTAGAAACCATTGCAAAGCACTTTGCAGACATTTAAGCAGCATGCCCGTAAAGTCGGTGTGTAAATCCTGGAGGGATAATGTTAAAGTGGTTTGCCCAAAGCAGAGGAGACCAGTAAGTGAAAGCTTCTTTTAGCACCCCAGAGTCCTCGATTCCCAAACCCTGTGACAAGAGTCAGCTTCTCTGCCTTGGATCCTCCAAAATCCAAGTCCTGCCTCTAGAGCCGTTTGTTTGCGCGCACGTGTAGCGGTGTGTGCATGTGTACGTGTGGGTAAGAGAGCGTGTGTGCGCAGATTTGGCCTCAAATAGCCGATAGGTATTTCAGGCCTTTTCTACAACCCCTGGTGATACCATTAAAATAAGAGTAGATGCCACCAGCCATCGGTGAATACTGCTGCAAATGTTTTGTGGAAGCATTTGGCTCCAGACTGGGTCTGGGGGAGCCCAGTACAGTATTCTTCATGGGACCAAGACCGCTGCATGTCATAAGAATACAATTTCTTGTATTTTCAAATACAAATATGGTTCTTTTCCACACCGTCTAGTGATCTGGTTTGCTTGCAGATCTCAGATTTGAAAGCTCTTTGAGTACAGGAAGCTCTGCTCTGGTATTTTCTTCCTAGTAAATAAACCTGATTAAATATTTTCGGGGGCTGCATAGATGAAGACTGTCATTGCCTTAATGCAAATTTAGCTTAGCAAGGAAAACGACTGCATTGTTCCCAATGCAGGGCCCGCTTTGCATAACTCCCCAGCATGAACTGCGTCCAGTGGCATGGCAAGCCCACGAGCGCTCACCTCGGGCTGATTTCCCATCAGTCAACCTGTTTTTGTTGGTTGGTTTTTGTTGTTGTTAAATAACATATATCTCCGAATTGCAGCACTCCCATTTCGCTTGCGTAGCAACCGCTGGTTAATATGTAGCGAAACGCCGTGTGGTAACAAATCATGTTGGGTTTTTTTTTTTTTGCTATTGTTGAGCTGGAATGTTAGTTCAGCTTCTAGATAAAGCGGCTTGCGCAAGGCGCTCCGGTAGACCATGGTTTCTGTGCTTGTACCGTAGTCGTGTAGCCAGCCGTGTTCTGCTCTTCCTCTCCCCTGTGCTTCCCTTCGTCTTCCTCGCGAGCGAGGGGTGGGCTTAGGGAAAGGCAGGAGCCAGCAGCCCTTTGCATCCCACACAGCACCGCTGTGGGGTTTATATTAAGCCCATTGCTAGGCAAGCGTCTGTTGAAAACGCTCTTTATTCTGGTTGTGTTGCTAGCAGAAACGTCCTAAGACGCTTTATTTAATAGCTTTAAACCACGAGTGTACTTTGGCTGGTTTTATGGATATCAGACTTATCTTCCCCCCCCCCTCCCAAAAATAACCAACCCAAAAACATAAGGAAGGATACCCCACAAAGGATTATAGGATTGTCCTTCCCTGCAGCTGCAGTCCTGGCTTCAGAGTTTGTATCTTTGGGAAGGTACATCATCATTTTCAAAAGATAACGGAGAAGGAAAAAATTCCAGAAGGCTTTTGATTATGACCATTTTCAACATTTGTAGCTCATTATTATTTCATTCTAGCGTAGGAAATTCAAGCCTCTTTCAAAGCCTGTGAAGCATATGCTTCCCAGAGATTTAAAATTGGAAATAGTGCAACAAACCCAACTTTTAGGGGGAGAAGCTCCCAAATAGAGGAGAACCCAAAGAGATGAACCCTGCAGCAGTGACCGTATGGTGACTGGAAAATGCAGAATAAGCGTGCAGCGCAGATCTGAAGACTTTTGGCTGGAGATTTCAGTATCACAAACAAGTAATTGGGAGCTTCCTAAGTCCAGTACATATACTCCAACATGAATGAGTGATGAAAAGTTTGTGGTCCAGAGGCCATTTGCGGCGCAGCCTTCCATCACCTGCTGTGGCTTTTCAACAGCTAACGGCAAGCTTTGAGCATCAGAGCCTCTCTCTTCTGGTTCTGTGCATGAAATATGACGACTCTGACTCCATAACTCTATTTGTGCCTGTCTGTGCATTGGCTCCCCTTGGCTTTTTCAACTGTGTGAGTTTCCAAAAGAGGGTTAAGCTCCAGGGATGGGAATAGCGAGGCTACAGAGAAATGGCAGGATCAGGAAGCATCCAGGACAGGGCCCCGGCCAGAGGGGGTTGGCTCCTGTGGCGGTAAATGCTCGGTGGGGATTAACCCCTCAGGGCTGTGACTTGCACCAGTCACCATGCCAGGAGGTGACCACTTTGAGAAAGGACTCTATGTGACAGTAACCAGCCGTATGTAGTTGTAATGATAAGAAAGGGACCGTCTTATTGTAGTCACTTTGCGACAAATACTACCACAATTCATTACTTTCCATCAGTGCCTCATCCTATGGAGGAATCACCACTGCCCATCTACATTGAGGAGGGGACAGAAGTCCCGATTGGTGAGTGCAGTTGGGATGGGATATGTTTAAGGGTGGGGTTTAACGATACTTGGGTTTAATATTCCTCACATTTGTGTATACCCATTTGTCATTGAAAATTTTAAGGCCTGTTGCATATGTTTTGGGTTTTTTCAATTTTGTTTTCTTAATGCAAGTGTGTTTTGGAGCTCCCGAGGATCATTAAATACTGATAGTGTTGGTTTTTAGCTAATCATAAGTCAAAGTATGTGATTTTTGCAGTGACACTGAAAGCTTCCGTGCAGGATCTCTTAACACAAGGCTGGGGAAGACCAAGAGTATCAGGAGAGGTCGTTCCCACTTCAACCTTTGACACTGGCACTGAGATGCTTTGCCAGCTGGCTCAGCAGTTTTGGTCCTGCTGATATGGTCCTGCCTGGTACCCAGCAGACTCACGTTGCACACACCTCAGAGTGGCCAGAATAGAGGTAGAGGGGTTTGCCATTACCTGCCTTGTACATCAGAGTGCTGCACACCCCCATTTCTGAGCTCTGGTGTGGCTGTATTGTCACTACATTGATACCTAGGTATATAGGTTTGGGTGTTTGGGGTTTATTTGTTTTGGGTTTGGTTTTGTGTTTGTTGGTTGTTTTTTTTTTCAAATAGGGAAGCAGTCTTTCTGATAACCCATAAAGAAAGAGACTATGAGATCAGTGAGTTGGTCTGTGGTGATCTCTTTGGGCTGTAGAAGCAGCATTTCCCAGAGCCCCTAATCCCCCCTGTTCCCAGCTGCACACAGTAAGTGTGCCTTGGCTACCACCTTGGGAGTCTGCCCTGTTGAGCAGATGTGTCTCTTCAAATAACTTTTTCTTAGTGTACATCCTGATTTTTTCCATTCCTAAATTCAAGCAACTGCTTCTTGCCCTACTAGCTCTTGAGCTAGATTAATTACCTTCCTCTACACACAGTACCTTGAAGGTATTTATAGCTGGATCTCAGCCCAGGAGTCTTCTCATTTATAGACTGTATTAATTTAGCTCTCTTACGCTCTCCTTAGATCATTTTTTTATTGTCCTTATTTGTATTTCCTTTATTTTTTCTGTCTCCTCTCTAGTCTGTGGACTGTTGGAACAGCTCATACTATATCCACTGTTGTTGTTTTGATGTAGCATTATGCTTTAGGTTTCTGTATCATCCCTTCATATGTATGCATCCAGAAATAGCTTAGCTTTTGACCCTTCTCCTGCATCACTCAGTAGCATCACACAGAGAAACTCTATTACTTGGCTAATTTTACCTGCAGTCACCTTTAGGTCTTTCTTGAATTCAGAGCTTTGCAGCTACCTGCCCTTCAGGCAATGCCCTTGCTCTCCTGAGATGCAGGGCTTTATACTTCCTAGCACTAAATCTCCATCCCATAGCATGCCACTTACTTATTTTACCCAGTAATGATTTAAGACAGTTATCTTTATGTATTTATTTTAACACACTGGGATTTTATCATTTACGTAGAAGTTGTTACTATTTTATCATACATACAGCAAAGAAGTACTTACCATTTGTATTTTGATACCTATTACAGCTCTCCTCTGCACAGTACTCCAGACTCCTTTCCCAGCTCCATCATACTTCCTTGCATACCTTCCCTAATGTTTCCTTCCTCTAGTTAAAGAAGTTCATAACATAAAAGCTGACAGGTTCAGCCTTCTCCTTGTCCTCGTTTTGCCTTTTCTCATTATGCAGTCAGTATATTTTTGCTGTATCCCTTCTATGCATGGCACGATGTGGTCTTGCCCACAGCAGATCATCTGTTTCTCTCCGCTTCTGGGGTTGTAGTAAGCTGAACGTCTGCTCAACGTCAGTCCCCTCTTTTAGAGCCATTAAGGCTAATTTTTGTCATGGCCCCCGGTTATTTTATCTTCTTTCCCACTGCACTGAGGAAACCTGGACTGCCGGGATGGTGGTACCCACACTGTGAGAAATACTGTAAGGCTGATGAGTCACAAAACCGGTCAAACAAAAAATAAAACCACCTATGAGCGAAAAGCTTTTTAGAGGATGTTGGTTCATGTTGGTGCTGTCATGAAGCAGGTTTGTCGGATCTGGCTCTGAAATGCAGAAGTAGCTGTGAAATGGGCAAACTGGGCTGGGGAGGGCCTTGTGTTTACTTATTTTGTTTAAGTGTCTGGACTGTCAATGCAGCAAGCTGTGGTTGAGGGGGAATGAGTGGAAAAAGTCAATGATGCAGAGAGGAGAGCAAACCACAAGCTCCGAGTTTGGTGTTTGAATTCCTGACATGGGTCAAGGCTTTTGTAATAGTTGGATGCAGAATAAATCATCAGCAAAGAAGCCAGCTGCAAAAACCTGATCGGGGTCTGGGTCTCAGATTTGGTCCTGCTTTCCACAGAGCTCACCAGTGCAATCCAGATCGGGGGTGCCTATTTGCACCTGTAAAGACCAGAACAGTACTAAAAAGAAATAATTTCTGAGTCTAGGCTGGAGAAGAAGAACACGCAGTGCAGTTGTTAAAGCAACTCAGCGCAGCCATCATTTGCTTTTCAAAGATTGTTGGGAGAACTTAGGTTATTTCCCCATCTAAACCACATTTTGGATAGTGTAGGGCATGCATACTGTTCTGGCCCAAGCCTGACTGATGGTAATAGCTTGCTTTGTAGCTTCCATATTTATTACAAAAAATAGAGAAATCAGTAGGTTCTTTCAGAGTCTAAATTTAACAACCCTAATTATTTCAAGCAACTTAAAAAGGAACATAAATCACGCTTGTTTATTACAGCTGCTTCATGAAAACAGCAGCTACAAATAATGCCCTATAATGAAAAACCTAGCGAACACTGTCATGAATTAACCACCAAGAGAACAAGCCTGTGGGATCTGGGCAGAGGCAGCATTCCCCTCTCTTGTCTTTGCGTTGAGGAGAACGTGGCTACTAAACACTGGTGTTAACTCCTGGGGTGAAAAGAAGACTGAAGTTTCTGCATAGGTGAATACCATTCCTGGTTGGAAAAAGGTCTCAGCTACACTTGATTTTTATGTGCCTCTGCACTTTCTCAACTACGCTCCTTGAGGGAGGTACCTAAGTGAGATGCAACAAAAGTTAATAAATAAAAGATATTTCTGAGGAGATGGAGAGTAGTTTGTGAGCAGCAGCAAAGACTCTAGAGAAAAAACAGTAAAAGAGCACCGGTCAGACCCTGGCAGGCGTAATTCAGGCACAATTTCAACTCCTTCCACACAGTTAAACAGTTCAGGAGTTTGAAGGTGAGGAAATGGGCAGGGCAGGTCGTTATTCAGCATTGCTCAGGTCATGGCTTTACTCCCCGGTCACTGTTTGCAACCTATTGTATTAAGCACTGAAGAAAACACCTGTGACCACACAGCCTAAATTTACATTTTATAAAGCAAAAACCCATGAGCAATATGTTTGTATTGGCAATCGTATTTTGCCTGTACAGCACATCACCAAGGGAATAACTGCTTCCTCGGGGATTGGGGAGCAATACAGCTGGAGGCTGAGATGTTTATTTCTGGTTTTCCTTCCAAGTCACATTTTGAGGCGTTAGTGTTGTTTAATACCTGTGAAAGTAGCTGTGAAGATACAAATTCAGGATCTAATTCTCAGCTGATTTACTCCAGCATAGCTCTGTAGATTCCAATTGCATTGCTATTGCTTTAAACGGCCGCCCTTTTTGGGAATCGGTCCTGCTGACCTTGAAACCCATGGCACTTCTGCTGTAGCTCTTGAGTCCCTGCGCAGGCAAAATCCCAGTGGTCCTCTTCCATCTTCCTGATCCACTTTTGCTCATAAATAGCACTGGATCAGTGGACTTATTTCAAGTGTATAGGAGTGTTAGATAAGCCGTGTCTATATAGGATTTTCCCTCCCATTAAACCATCTCGGTGTGATGGAAAACTCCGTTACCACTCCATAGCCGTATTCTCTTGGTGGGACTCACAAGTCACGGTGTAGCCCGGGCTCATTTGAGTACCTTGATTATAGGAGAAGAATTTCCTTGTAACTGCACACAGCATTTTCTGTCGCTGCTCAAACCCTACTTTTAAGCATTCCTGATATCTTTTTAATGACAAAACCTGGATTTCCTTGGGCAGACTCACTGAAAGACAGATGCATTGTTATTTTTTTCCCCTTCGTTAAGGTGTTTTTTAAGAGGGGTTAGTGTAGGAAAGGCACCTTTCCCAAGCAGGGAGAGCATTCAGCACCTTGTGGAGAGCTGGCTCTGTGTCCCTCTAGGAGGTTGCCTTCCCTCATAAGAGAAGAAAACCATTTTTGTCATATGCACTACAGGGTTTGCTTTTTCATGGGGTGTTGGCACACAGAAAGCTTGATTTTTGCCAGGTGCTGAGTGCCTTCTGCAAGGTATTGAGTGCCCTCCTATCCTTTGCAGCCAAAAAGGAGTTGATTGCTCTTGGCATCAGGGAAATCTGGACCCAGAAGACCACAGGTAGTGTTTACCAATTATTTATGTGCTTTCGCATGCCAGAGCTTGTCTGAATTGATTTCCCTGGCATGTGAGAGATTTCAGGCGTTAATGACACTTGCCTGCCACTAAAAACATTTTTTTTAAATAATAATACAATAAGAAGCATGACATTTATTGCATTGCCATGGGGAAATTAAAAAGCCCCTGAATTAACTATAGTCCAAGTAGCTCTTAGCTCTGTAGAGCTGTTGCAAATGTGTGAGTTATATATCCTGAATGAGCACCATATGCCAGTTCATTGTGGCACAGTGAGTCACAGGACACACTGTGGAAAGCAATAATTGCTTGGCATGCATTGTAACACGCAGTAGGGTTTTTTGTTTGGTTTTCTTAAAGGAATATGTTTTTACTCTGACAGTAAAACGAGTACTGCTTGATTCACTGCCACCAGGGACTGCTGCTTATTTTGTATTTAACCTGGAGCTTACCCATTTGTCACTCACTGCACACACCCTCTGTATCTTTTCCTTTCCAACTGCTTGTATTGTGTGTGTGCAGAATACGAAGATTGAGCCTTCCCTTTGGTATTGTCTTGTCATTTTGTGTTAATCCTCCTCTCCCTTTTCCTCCTCATCTTTTTTCTTTGTTCGATATGGAAACTCAGATTGGTTATAAGGAAAAATTGCTCACCCTGAGAGAAGCGAAGCAGTGGGATGAGTTGCTCCGAGATTGTACAGTCACCACTCTTGGAGGTTTTCAGAGACAGGGCCATCAGCACCACAATCTGATTCTGATGTTGGC
Source organism: Mesitornis unicolor (assembly GCF_000695765.1). Taxonomy (NCBI): domain Eukaryota; kingdom Metazoa; phylum Chordata; class Aves; order Mesitornithiformes; family Mesitornithidae; genus Mesitornis; species Mesitornis unicolor. The sequence goes on from NW_010194601.1 coordinate 11,668, forward strand.
TCTTCTGTGATCAAGAGGCTGGGCTATGTGACCTCCACAAGTCCCTTCTAGCCTAGATTATTTTGTGGTTCTGTTTAATACCCAATTCCCATTCTGATTCATCCATGGTGGTGTGTCTGTCATTAACTCCTCACTCTCCATTGGGGTCACTGTCCTCCGTACCAGCAGAGAACAGGAGCAGCCTCCTGAAGGCCAGTGGGTTTACTCCTGTGGGATCACAGTCAAGATTTAAGTGTTAACCTCACATGAGATCAGGAGGTGAAATTTGGATATCTCTGGAATTGGAATTTTTACCACCTAGTTCAGGCATACCAAGATTTCACTTGAGATCTCTTCAAATCTTCATTAAGTGCCAGTTGGAGTTAGCAATTTGATGCACGATTATATCAGGGTGATAAGCATTTACAAAGTAAAGATCGCATTTTTTCCCTTTCAGTGACGAATCCCATTCTGTAGCAGCCTTGGAGAGAGCTTTGGGGCATTCAGGATTTAGCGAGTCACCAACCACCGTTACGTGCTGGTTTCCTCATGCGCCTGTAACCACGTGAGGGAGTTAATGCTGCCCAGAGCATCTGCTCCTCAGCCTCCCCAGCCCTGCAGCTGTCTGCCAAAGAGCTTTGGACATGCACGGGGTGCCTGCAAGCTCCGTAGGGTAGCGAATTTTCATGGGTTGGCCCATATGCTAGCCAAAAAACAGCCTTTGTCAGAATAACATTGTTTTAATTGTGCTGAAAGAAAGCAAAGCCGCGCTCAGATTCACCGTATCAGTCTAGGGGGAATTTTCAACAGTGATCTAGATATGTAGGG
>NW_010194601.1:12505-18694 GCF_000695765.1 Mesitornis unicolor
AAAATACTCAAAATTACTAGGAAAAAGAAGTATGGGAATAGTTTTATAGGGCTGCTCTTCCAAGTCTGCCGAGATAAAGTGTTTTTTCTCCATGTATCTCCTTTATCAGCAAGAAGTATCTTGCTTATGCCAACACCTTATTTCCCATCAGGCTCTGTCAAAAGCAAAGTTTACAAATGGGGCTACCATAGTGGGTTGAGGAAGTACCAAATATGAGCCATGGGTAGCCTCTGTTGTCTCTCTTTATGCAGAGCAGGACTTTAAACCCAAGTTTGAACAGACAGACTTGCTTTCATACACTTTTTCTTGAGTTTGCTGTCCTCCCTCTTCTGTAACCACGTCGGTTCCCTCTCCTCATGTGGATTCTCCTTAAATGATGTAGAGGGTTGCTCTTTCAAATGTGAAAAAGGTGTTGTGCAATGTAGAGGGAACATAGGAGCAGAAGATACCATTTCTTAGTAGGGTTGAGGATCCCTTCTCCTCCACTCTTCTTGCAGTACACAAGCAATAGATTACAAGTCAAATTTAATAGACAGATAGTATTCACATGAGGAATTCAAAGCAATTCGTCTGGCTTTGGATCACCCAGATTTCTCCTTCTGCAAGAGTACAGAAGTTCATGTAGCTCCTGTACACGTCAGTTCCTTACAAAAATCCAGAAAAGTAAACCACAGAAAGTTCTCTCCCTTTCTACCTTTACACATGGAGTGTTTTTATGGCTATCTCAGGTGTTCGTCACGTACCCATCATTTATGGTGGAACTGCAAACAGTTTCCCACCTGTCTGTAATTAGCTTTTGCATGTGAGGAAGAAAAAAAATCATGAAAAACAATTGTAGTCATGATGAAAACATCTTTGGATATTAAAGGTTAACGTGCCACATTGGTTCCTAGTGTAAGCATGTTCACCTAGGTGAAATTACACTGAGAAAGATCCTCAGCTGTTCAGCTTTATGAACCGGTCAACAGGAGTAGGTTAAGTTTACAGTAGTCAAGCTAGGACTATAAAAGGAACCTGCAATGAAAACCATCAGCTGGTGTTTGTTTGAATAGATAAGAGATGGAGAAAAATACTCAGGCTGTTCGTATATTGTCCTGCTGGATCTGGGGGTGTTTACCTGCAAAAGCCAACAGAAAAGCGAGTACCCATAGCCTGGAGGATTGACACTGGTATGAAAGTGAGTCTGCAGATCCTTGTTTCTTGGGTCAGAGTCAGCCTTGCCCTTACAAAATTCAGCAATTCCAGGGTGAATTCGGTGGGGCTTTTGTCCAAGCGGTGTGTGAGATCAGGGTGTTGTTTGTGCTTGGTGTGTGCTCTGCGCTTTGCAGAGCGTGGCGTGTAGAAGTGGTTTATGTGTGAGTTTCCTTGGAAAAGTGAAGTATTTGTTCTGGCGCCGTTTGGTTTTCGTATCTCTTGGCGTAAGAGCGAGCACAGCTTTTCATATGTGAGAGCTGATGTCAGAGGTCTGTGGTGAAAGTGAACTGAAAATGCACCTCTGATGGGGAGTCGGCCTGTTCATGTGATATTTTGAAGTATATTGGTTTAGCAGTCAATACCAGTGGTTTTGCTTCCGACTCAGACCTTCAAATCAGATGAGTGGTGATCAAAAATTGTGATTTTTGATCAAATAATGCCTACTGAGAGGCCTGTAGGACATAGCAGCCTTCCTTCTGAAGTGCCCTCCAGGAGCACGGTGAGGCCATGGGAGCTCAGAGGACGGAGCTGCAGCCGCAGCCTGAGCCAGGGCTGTGCTGGGATTAAACAAACTGTGCCAGTGTCCAGCCCTGCAAGCTGCACCAAAGAAAATAAATACCATAGTGTCTACACAGCTTCGCTTTTTCTGTGCATGTGTGTGTGAAAGTCTGCAGTTCACCGACCTGTTTTGCAAAGTGGTGCTCGCTGTGAGCTTGATCAGCTTTGCCACTTCTTATTTTAGCATATCCTCTGCATAAACCCCCCCCGCTCTGTTTTGCTCTGCCATATCAGTAGTTTCGATTTCATTTCCTGTATGAAACTTCATATGCTTAAAGTTTCTGTTCCATTTTTTTTTTCTTGGAAGAGAGAAAACAACAGTAAATTAAACCTCAGGGGCTTAGGGAATCTCTGATGGCTGAAGGCCTGTAGGCAGGAGTGCCCCGGCCATGCACCGTGGTCATCCCAGTACCATGGTACGGCAGCGAGGGTGATTGCTCTACCACAGCTTCGTATCTTAAAAAGTCCACGGCTCATTTCCATCACTGAATCATAATTTTGCTGACAGTTACTGCCAACATGGAGAAGAAGTCAAGAGTGAAATCAAGAGTAGCTCGCTCTTAAGTTTTAGAGCTCGTGGCTCTGTCCTCAGGGCTTCGTAACCTTTATAGCCCTGTAATGGGACTAACGCTGCTGATCGTGTGTGTGTAATAGCTGTTTTCCTGGTATGATTTGGCTGCCCGTTTTCCACCCATGGTGTGGTGGTGTGCAACCCTTCCTTCCATTAATGTGTTCTAGAAAAAAGAAATAAATCAGGTGTTGTGCAGATGTGGCACAGGAACAAAGAAGAAGAAAGTGTTGTTCTCCTCTACCGGTGGTGTTAGGATCTAGATTTGTGAGATTAAGGACATGTTTAAAGAGCTGCCGCAGGTGGGACAGAAATCTGTCCTCAGGTATTGTTTAAGTTAAGATGAATGGATGGAGGCAATAAAAACACAACTCCGTCTTTGTGTGGAGGTGGCCTGGGCAGGTATGGCAGTAGCCGGTTACAAAGCTGATCAAAGCCATAAGTTGGTATGGAAAACTTCACTTGTTTTTCCAAAAACATTTCCTCTTCTACATATATCTGATTTTTTACTTAGTTGGAAAACACGCTGAAAAAGTACAGTAATCTTCAATTACGAGAAAGCACTGAACGCTAGCCCTGGTAAACTCAGTAAATTTAAGGCTAAATTAGTTGGAAAAACAGTTGAAGAGTAAATGATTTATCCCCAAGAGAAAAATGACTTTGAAATAGTGATTTCAGACATTTTATTCCACATTTGCTTCACTAAACGGCTACTTTATTGTTTCTCTTCATAGCATGGAGATTGCTGTCTGACATTAACACGGGTTGTAAGTGCCTTGCTGTTGTGTCCCATACAGTCAATATGTTATTAATCATGTGCAAAATTCAGTGGGCACAGTGCACAGCAGTGACTAGTCAAGCTCATGAGCTTTGTGGGCATTAGGGTTTTTGCCTTATATCAGAATTTTAGAGCAAGATGAGGGACATCCCTTACAGATTTTGATGTGGTTTGTTTATGGCAGTGGAACCAGTTTAATTGACACCAAGAATTGCAACCCACTCAACAGCAGACTTTCAGAATCCAACACAAAATGTGAAAATGCGTGTCTCTTTGGTCAAAAGCTGTGTAATACAGGATGCAAGGTGGTTGAAGAGTCAAGGATGAGCACAGCTCGTTGAATCTTCTTCGATGGTGCCCATGTCGCTTGGAAGGCCATCACCTTGCCACACCACTTGGATATCCTCTTCTGAGCTTTGTTGAGGGCCCTTTCTTAAACACAAGGGCCTCAAGCGGTGGTGTCACCCAGTGAGTTGATGTTTTATCCCTTTCACAAAGGGAGAGCTGGTGCAGGAGAGGAGTGTGCAGGGAGAGCCGTGGGGAGCTGGTGCTCCTTGCTGGCCTGTCGACAGTCAGGAGGCCGTTAGCTGGCACACCTGCAGGAGCTGAATTAGGGCAGCAGTTGGCTTCACTTGGACAAAACCGAGTGTTAACTGGGTGTTCTCCCACACATAATTACCAGTACAGTGTACCAGGGATGAGCAGTTTCCCTTTCTCCCCCCTCTCTCTGCCATCCCGTGTTTCCACGCTCTCCTTTCATGTGGTCCTCTGTGCAAGAGTCACCCTTGGGCTTTCGTCTTTGAGGAGGGGACAGAGCAGGAGGACCACGGCTCTCCCATGCAGGACACTTGGTTTCTCACTGGGATAGAGGAGACGCTGCCCACAGAGGATTTCAGCGGGATGGAGCCATAACCAGTGTGACGATGTGTGCCAGTGCTCTGCTTTACTGGGGCCAGGGCTGTCCTGGGCCTTCTCCTTGGGGGACCAGGCTCCATCCTTCTGAGACTGGGAAGCATCATCTTGGCTTCAGCCCCTGTGTTTAGGGTCAGGGTCGTGTTCCCTCTGAAACCCATTGGAGTTTGTGGATATTCATTCTCCTCCTCTCCACCCCGCAGAATGGGAAGGGAGTTTTTAATTTCCTCCCGTTCTGGGTTTAGTTGTAACTGCTTTGTTCTTTCACATAAATAAGTAGAACAAAATGAGCATCTAGAGTATTACGTGACTGCAGATTTTCTGCTGCTGAAATCTGAGCAAGGATGCAGGATTTTATAACAGCTCTGTGCTGTGACAGGGTTCCTATTTGAAACATTTGTAGAGCATGAATGGAAACACCAGCGAGAAAGAAGTATGGGGTGAAAAAAAGATACCTTTTGTGCAGACCACAGCTGATGAAAAAGACATTGCATTAAGCCTGGGGCTGTGCTTTCAGAATAGACGAGCTTTAGAAAGGAGTGCATTTTGCTCCTGGAAAATTTTCAGTAGCAGGTTTTCCAGGCAATCTTGGAAGACTAAAAAAAAGTGTCATGGTGAAAGAAAAGGAGAGGATGAAGGAGTGAGAAGGGAGATAGAAGAAGTTGGAGGAAAGCTGAGAAAGAAGAAAGGACAAGTGGATAGATGTTTAATAAATACCAATGTGCAGGGAAAAGTAATCAGAAAAAAAGGTGTCTGTTAAAGACAAAGAGAATAGTGAGATGTTGTTCAGGGAATTTTGAACGGCACATGTGCAATAAAGGGAGCTGTATTATTTTTCAGAAAATGCAGGTATCTTGTTCAGTGAACCAGAAAGGACTTGGGTATGAGTTGAGGACGATAAATGAAGTCAGGTGCTCTGATACTGGTGTGGCCTCGAGGGCTGCCAAACATAAAGGCTTTTTCTTCTGCAGATCAGAAAGACTTGCACTAAAGCCATAAGTTTGGTCAAGGGGCTGTTTAATTTAATCATGTATTGATTGGTTTAACCACACTGCTCCGGGAGACAGGGAAAGCTGTCAACATTGAGAATTACAGCTTTCAAAGTTCCAAGTAATCCTAGGAAATGAGCCAAACATCATAAATGCAGTTTTATTTGGGACCTGATCCTGCTACTATGGAAATCAATAGCAGCTTTTCCATTTCTGTCAATGAGAGTGGAAGCTGCTTATTTGAGGAGCAGCTCTGATCTGGCAATCAGTGCAGCTAAGTTTGTAATATTCATTAATATGAATAAAATATAATAATAATAGTTCTAAAATGAACCAACCCACAAATACATTGGCAAACATAGAAAAGCTCCATTTTTTGAGGGAGGTTGACTTTGATTTCCAAGGTACGAAGGAAAGTGGTGGCAGGAAAATAAGACATATGGTAATATCCAAAGCGAACATCAGAAAGGTTAGAAAAATTAATTATAATGTGATGAGCAGATGTTTTTCAAAGGCCATTGAGACAGAAGAAAGGGAGAGAGCACTGAGAAGCTCAAGAGCTGCAGCCTACACAGGCTGAACGTAGTAGAAAAAAGTCCTTGAAAGCAAAAGTTGCAGTACACATCACACTGCAAAAATTGTCCATAAAATCATTAATACAGCAGGGCAGTCATTCCGCAGACAGCATTCCCATCAAGGTCAGAGGCACTCTTGAGTGTGTGCTTTTAGTTTTCTAATGGATGAGTGAGTTCAGTTAGGATTCTAGTCACCAATTCAGTATGTTGGGTCCCTCTTCCAAGTTTATATGTGCAGACTGAAAAATAAGCAGCTCCTTTGCTGTGGTTTCTGTTCTTCAGATGCAAGTCAGGGCATGCAATTTAGCATGCATAAATATTTACGAATGCATGTGTGTGTGTGTACAGGCAGACTTTGCTTTTCGTGTTTCCATGAAAACACTGGAAAGACACTGTTTTGAAGACTCGATTTTTAAAGATTATAGAGTAAGATGGCATCCATGATGAATTTGTCCTCAGGGCCCCTCCTGGAAGGTGCAGCCCTGCGTTGGTGGCCCGTCTCTGGCCGTAAGCAGCTTGGAGCGGATCATTGCTGTAATCCCAGAGCAGAAATTGAACAGTGTATTTTCAGATGCGTAATCCGTGGGTTGTCTGTCAAAAGCAGTCAGTGGTTCA
>NW_010194601.1:18725-27176 GCF_000695765.1 Mesitornis unicolor
GATGTGGGTTGTGTCCATCTGACAACCAGCAGGTCCTGTCCGCGCTGGTGGCCATCTCCATCACTCATTGTCTGATCCCTCTGCCCAGTGCCTCTCCTTTCCCCTAACATTCATTTTTTGCATGTTATGAAGGATTACGTTTCAATGGCAGTGGTTTTTAAATGGTATGGGTTATCTGAGGTGCAGGCTGTACATGCAAAGATACGATAGCTGTAGCGCAGTAGATGGCCCAAGCTGAGTTGGCTGTGAAAGCGCTCTCCTTATAGCTGGTATTTCAGTATTTTCAGCTGTGCACCAAAAACTATTGAGTCACAGGAGGGCAGCAAGAGAGCCTGGGTTATTGCAGGGGTATTTCACAAGAGGAAATTTCAAGGGACAGACACGTGATTCTTCTGCACGTAGAGAGAAGCCTTTGAGGTGCTCCTGGCCGTACCAGGGAGCAGATGCTTGCGAAGAGCAAAGCCCCTGCGCTGGCTCCCTTGTCCTATTTTTCCGTGTTTTACCAGCATCGATCTGACAATCTATACTTTCACCCTCAGTTAGTTAGGGTTTGTGCCAGTGTGTGTGAGAGCAGAGCCTGGACTTGGCACAGTCTGGATCCTTTCTCCCCTTGCTTTCGGACCATGCTCTGGCTGTTTGGCTGGACTCAGCCTGGTAGCACCCTGTAAATGGCAGGCTTGACTGCTGCTTTTTATTTATCCATATTAAGTTCATCAGAGCTTCCTGAGGCCATCCAAGATGTCCCGGAGGGAGCACTCTCACAGGCAGATGTGGCCCGTGGGAGGCAAACGTGTGTCTCAAGAGTTGGATCGCTCATTTTGGACTATGTGGATGTAAGAGCATTTTCTTACAATATATTTCCTTGGGGGAGTCAGATGGACTTGGATCTCGGATGCCATCCCCACTAAGTGATACAGTAAAAATAACCTGTTATTCTCTGGTGCTGACCTGGGCGGTGACAACATATTGTTTCAGCATCTCTGTCAGACTATTTCCCTTAAGAGCCATTTTAACCTCACCCAGTGGGACATAACTAAAGGAAATGAAACTCCAACCCCATTAAGGAAAAAGACAATGCCTTTCACTAAACAAACTTGATTTTCTTGGCTTTTCTTTGCCGAGGAGAATCGCCCGTACCCCCCACCCTCGCAGCCTTTGTAGACAGTTCCTGTAATTGGGAATGGCTGGGTGGACACCAATGGTTGGCAGCAAAGGGGGATAAATCTGACATCCCTTGAACGTGACACGGGCTGGGACCACAGTCCCAGGTGGCCGCTTAGCGTCAATTCCTATGGTGTTGGTCGACAGTACGTGCCTGCCAGCCACAGCTGCTGGCCCCCGAAAAGCAGGCAGGATTTCAGTAAGACTGGATAAGAGGTTCACAGTAAGACCAGGCTGTTATTAATTTTGCACAGACGTTGAATGGGTACTGCACTCTGCCCTGCTAAAGAGGGCTGGTGACTAGCAACAGAGCCATGGTGGTCTCCTGGCCCCCATATGATAAAGCAGCCACCCCAAAAGCAAGCGTGACCCTGGGGATTTGTCATTTGCGGGCGAAGGGAAAGATCACGATCCATCTTCACACTCCAGCTAATGCTGAAACAAAATTTACACTCAGTAATTAGGTTTTCAAGCGTGGCTGTTAATTTGAGATGTCTTAAGACAAATTAGAAATCCCTTTTTAAAATGCAGCCCCACGGAGTTAGGAAGGGAGAGTCTGAAAAAGCACCGTTTCGCACTTTGTGTGCGGGTAATTAGGACAAACCGCAGGGTGATCACTGTGTCCCGGGGAGCGTTAAGGTTTACAGAATGCAATCAATTGGTCAGGCTTGCAAATTCTGGGTAGAACTGAGTAACACTTGGGTCAACATAAATCCGCAGGGAAGCAGATTAGAGCTGGCAGAAAAATAAAGACCTCTGTGCCGCAAGATAAAAGTGGATTGCAAAATAATTGCAGTCCTGGAGGAGTTTTTCATCTCTGAGGTGGCTGATGTCTGTAGGTCCCCTGGGTTTTTTTGGGATAAAGGTTGCCCGTGTGCCCAGTGTTCTGTTTCGTGGTATTTTCAGTATCAATCCCCACAGGGAGCAGTTAAGCTCCCATTTCAAACCTTAATCCTGCAGGAATCTATAAATCTATATATCTCTGTGCCCTGTTAAGTAGGTTTACGGCTGTCCTAGCAGTTCACCGAAAAATTACCTGAAAACACGAACATACCCTCAATACTAGGTGTGAGTTACTCTCTCTTTCGTGCGCTTTCTTCCTCTGTCGATGAGGATTTCAGTAACCCCTGTGAAGAACAGCTTCCACGGGGGACGGTCTGGATGCCCTCCATTCCTCAGCCCAGAATAGCCTGTTGCCTGATGGGTATGACATTCTCCTGCGAGATGAAAGATAGGGATTCGAGCAGCACAAAAGGCAAAATAAGGTGAAATTTGGCTTTCTTCATGCCTGGTTGCTCTCGCAGTGAGAGCAGGACATCAGCAGCCTTGTAGGTACCTCCTTGAAGCAAAGTGGTTGCATCTACTTCTTTGGGTTTTTAGTCTCCAGGGGTGATGCAGAGTGATGCCTGTGTGGGCCTTGGGTGTCCCAAGGAGGTTCAGACTACTCTGAATCGCTCTTGGAGGCACCTCCATTCATCTCCATGCATGACACCAGGAACATGAGTTAGCTCTTGGGAATTATTTCCCTAGATGCCCAAAGACTGTTGCAGAGCTGGCCTTACCATTTTTATTCAGTTATTACACTACTTTGTGTCATACCATGTCTCTAACAGCAGGCAAGTAGAGGAATACGTGTCCTGCTCCCATACCCCTGTGGTGGGTGGTGATGATCCATCTCCCCGTGATTAACTTCTCCTTCTGGGAGCTCTCTCTGCTGTTGATCCGGGGGTATTGCAGTTGCTCCTGTCCCCTCTTGCAATGGCCAGCAAGTCAGCAGTGGCCTTTTTTAAGAAAAAAACCCAAACCATTAGTAAGTCATAATGAATAGCATGTGAAGATTGAAGGCCTTTTGTAGATGGTGGCCTGATAGGCGGCTGCTGTCACAATAACCACTTTGCAAAGGCCACCGATATGTCAGCGGGGCGAATATCGAGCCGCTGTGGTTTGCAAAAGCATTAGCCTTCAGAAACTTTCCGTGGTGGATGGAAAGGCTTACGGGTACAGTGATGTGTATCTATCTCAAAATCATGTTCAGATTAAAAACTTCCTGCAGAGCGAATGTCAACTCAGGTTTCAGGTCACTGCCACAAGCGAAATCAGGTTGGAGATCAAAACCAGCAAGCAGGTACGAGGGAAGCTTGCAGCTATCGATGGGATAATCTGGAGCGTGATGTTTTTAAATGACTCTGCAACCATAATGACACGTACAGGCAGGGAATGGTTGTGGTCTGGAATAAACTCGCTGGTTTGCCTGGTTCTGGTGAAAATTCCACGTGTTTTTCAGTATCAAAACACTATGCAAAAATAACTGGCCAGAACTGGCTAAAGTCACTTGAGTTATGTGGGGAATGAATTGACCTCGTATGCTGAGATGTCTGATAAAGCTACAAGTTATTCCTAAATTGTTTTCATTAGGAATTCCTGGATTTATTATTTCTGTTATTGTTTTTACACAGTCTGTGACTTTTGAACATCATACATTAAATAAATAAATTATAAAACCAGCTATGATTTAATACGCTTTGGGTTTTGCATCAGGTGACTCATGCCACTGGCCTTTTAATTAACTGAGGAGTCATCGTTCTTGGCAAACTGTTCAATTGCATAGGTGCATATAAGGCAATAATTGAATAGAAAGGTTTATTCTTGTCCCTTTATTGATGTCAAGGGAAAACAGTGCAGTTATGAAAATGGAATAAACTGAAAAGATGCCTTCAGTTCCTGCAGGTTGATTAGGACAAATGACTTTCCATTCCAGTTTTTATGAATGTATAGTTTTCTGAAAGCTTTATAATACTTCAGGGAAAGGAAATTGCAGGCAATAAATGATACAGGATGGCTCAGGTTATTGGGAAATCGAGAAATGGGTTTTATCTGGAAAAGTGAGATTTACTGCTCTGCTGTATTTCACTTAAATGTTGGAGAAGGAATAAGATGCAGTGATCTGTACCTTGTTATGGGCACAGCAGCAGCACGAGATGCGTGCTCAGTAACAGCGTTTGCTGATGACGATGCTGTGCGCAGGCTTTACACACCTCATGTCTGAGTTTGGTTAAACACTTCTTGCACTGTTAAAGAGCTCTACCAGTAAAGACTGCCTAATAAACCCACATTTTTCTCCTCTTTTTCTATGTAGAAAGCAGAAATATGGCAACCAAGGAGAAGCTTCAGTGCTTGAAAGACTTCCACAAGGACATCCTCAAACCTTCCCCTGGGAAGAGCCCGGGGACGCGGCCGGAGGATGAGGCAGAGGGGAAGCCGCCCCAGCGGGAGAAGTGGGCGAGCAAGATTGACTTTCTGCTCTCCGTGGCTGGTGGATTTATTGGTTTAGGCAATGTCTGGCGGTTTCCGTATCTCTGCTACAAAAATGGCGGAGGTGAGTATTTATTCCCTTTTCGTCAATCAATCTGTCTGCCCTGTGCTTGCTGGTTTTCACATTTTTCACTGCCTTTGTCCAGTTTTTAAAAGGAATACTCACACATCTCTTTTCTGCCTTCTTCAGCAGTCTCAAAGAGAGATTGTTTTATTACTCAACAGTTGTTATTAAAACTTAATCAGGGGAAAATTACAGCAATTTAACATTTTATACTAATGAACCTTTTCTGCTCTTTTAATTCTGCTACAAATGAGACTGATTTTTAACCAAAAGATAGGCTATTAATATAGACCAGCAGGATTTCAGACCATTGTTATTGCAGAATTTCACTCTAAAAAGGTAAGAAAACGTCCTTTCCAGCTGTATGTACCCATTCCGTTTGCAGAGTTTGAATATGAGAAAAAATAGCATAGAATAAGATTGTCCTACAGTGATATTAAAGTGTCAGATATGTTTCTTTGCTTATATACGCCTGTTACCAGTTTTCAGATGATCTTGTGTAAAGTCACTCACTCCGTCTCAATTTTGTACTGTTTTCCTCAACAGGTGCATTTCTTATACCTTATTTCATTTTCCTGTTTGGGGGAGGTCTTCCTGTGTTTTTCCTGGAGGTGGTGCTAGGACAGTATACCTCTGAAGGTGGAATTACATGCTGGGAAAAGATCTGCCCTATTTTTACTGGTTAGTACATCTTCTCGTGCTTTACTGCTTAAAGACACCTCTGTAAACCATGCACAACAATACTATTCCCCTTGTGTCCATTAATTTAGCAATTTGCTCTAGTAATCGAGGGTATGATGTTGGTTCCTGGAAAGGTAGAAGTCAGAGAGTCTGAAGGACAAAGTAAGGTATTGATTTTGATGCTATCATCTTGTTAACTGGCAGAGCTGTTGATAAGCAAGAAAGAAATTGTGTATTATGCCTCAAAAAGGCAACTGCACATTTTGTTCACAGGTTTCGGAGAAAGTGTTGTTTTGGAAGGCTAGAGCTTTTTACATGGTGTTAGTGAAAGCATCTTCCAAATATTTTCTGGTCTGGAAATCAAACTGTTTCTGCCTTGTGAAAGCTCATCATTGGCATCATTGGTTGCTGATACAGCCAAAACTAGGACAGCATTTTGGGGTAGGAGTCAGGAATGGGACTTTGGCCATAGCCGAGCAGGTCCTGACACCATGGCACGTTGGTCTGCTGGTATTCAAGGGCCTTTGCTCACTGCTCACTCTTCAAATCTCATTTGGAAAGAGTGGGCGCTTCACACTGTCATGTCTCTGCCCCTGTCACTGCTCCAGGCGTCCTCCTCCTCTCAGGTCACCCCAGACAGGAGTCAGGGCTTTCTCCCACCTAAAACTCAGAACGCTGCTGAAGTCGATGTAAATGTGCTGCTTTAGCTCTATTTTCTTCCTCCTCCTCCCACTTTTATGAAACCTTTTTTTTTGTTTTTTGAGGAGGAGAAAGGCATGTTCCTTGTTTAAATAACAATCTCCCAGGCCTCCAAAGAGAAATTGTAGCTCTAATAATGTGACTAACTGTATATCCTGAATGAATTGCAGCTGTACAGAATAAATAGGGCTTGCTCTGGTTGTTTTCATTTGGCATAAAAATAATCTCCGGTGGTAAAGACTTTTGTAGCAATAAGGTTTGAAACTATTAAATATGAGGCAGGTATTCCAGGTGCTGGATTAGCCATCAGAATGATGTTAAAGGGGACCTCATAGGCTTTCCATCCTCTTTGTAAGAGACTGCTCTAAGTTTTTAAAGGAAATACCTTTTTTTTTTCCCCGTGTTGTTCCTAAATGGCAAACATTGTAAGCTTTTTGGATCTAAAACGTTTTCAGTAAAGAGGACCTTTCAGAGTCCTTTCATTTTGTATTTGAAAAAGCAGTGACTGCTTCTGACTGAAGTCATAGTGTGGATCTGCTGGTGGAGCTAAACTGCCATGCGAAGAGAGAGACCCCAGACTGAGGAGAGCAGTTGTGGTATTTAATGAAAGCCTTCACCAGAACAGCCTTCCGCCACCTCCCGAAGTTGTGTAGGACTGGCCCTTATCTGCCCATGACCCTGCTTATGAAAACAAACAGGGAACATTTTTTTATCATCAAATATTGATAGCAGAGTTAAACATTGATCTAATTACCCGTAACAGCTACGAATATCGTGCTTCCTTTGCACAAATGAAACTGGGTCAGAAACAGCAGCTTTCACATTAATAGCTTTGAAATTTTCCTTTTTAACTATTCAAGAGCTGTCTTTTTTTTTTTTGCATGTAGGCTGAGCCGAGCCAGTCGATGAGTGGTGCAGGGGCTGCCCAGCTGAGCCGCCTCCAGGGAAGCTGGCTTGAGGGACAGTGTGGTGAGAATGAGGTTGCCCATGTAGGTACTTAAGAAGTGAGATGGTGTAGCTCCCAAATAAGCAAAGCATGACACTTTGACTTACTTTTAATAAAAGTTGAAATAGCCAGGTCAGTGTAAAATTGGGTAGACATCCAGTGTCAGCAAACCATAGCCAGAAGTTCAACCTTGAGTACCGATGCTAGTGAGAGATGGTGGCACTTCTGTGCTTATGTTGAGTTGAGTTGAGTGAGTTTCCAGCAGCAGTGCGGTAGAGCAGGATACCAGTCCACCATGCAGTGGGCATAGTACCAGCTCCGTGAGGACCCTAGCAAGAAGCAGCTGTCACGTCTGTGCGTATTTCTTTTCTCTCCCCCTCTCGGCAGGAATTGGTTATGCTTCCATAGTGATCGTGTCCCTGCGGAACGTGTACTACATTGTGATCCTGGCCTGGGGACTCTATTACCTGTTCCAGTCGTTCCAGAGCGTCCTGCCGTGGGCACACTGCCACCAGAAGTGGAACACGCCAACCTGCGTGGAAGACACTCTCAGGAAGAACAAAACGCTCTGGATATCGCTGAATGCCACTAACTTCACCTCTCCTGTCACGGAGTTCTGGGAGTAAGTATGCCCTCTTCGTGGTGCCTTTGGGTCATTTTGGTGGCATGCCGGAGGTCTGGCCTGAGATTTTATGGAAGCCCCATGGGGAGTGTTAGATAGGAAAATTGCTCTGGGTGCCTGTTGTTTGACTGGTGTGTACTACCAGTTCTCACCCATCCTGAGACAGGCTGGTCAGACTGGAAGCAGTGAAGGAAGGCATTAGATGTGTAACTGTGTTCTTCCTAGAGCTTACAGGGAGTCCTAAAAACCCAGTGCAATGTCTGGTTTGGAAGAAAACTTGTTTTCTTTTTGGTTGGGATTCTCTAAATGCAGCATGAGAACAGAAACAGGTCACTTCAGATGCCCTGATAGCATGGATTTACAATGGGAACAGTGACAAATCACACTTGTGGCTGCCTTTCCCTCTTCCTCAGCTGTCAGCATTTGCAGTCACTCTGTGAAGCTGTACCACATCTCTTATCAGTCTGACAATGAAGCAAGGCATTGACCTCGCCAATAAAACTGACAGAGGTGGTGAACATTGTCCTGTGCTGTGGGTTTCTTAGGTCATCTTTGTTACATCGTTTTTCTCTGCAGTCTCTGAGGAGACACTGTTTTGCCAGATGCCTGGATTTCATCACGCCTAAGCTTCTCATTCCCATTTCTCTCTTATTTTTCAAGTTTTAAATGATATTGCATAACCTGATTTCTGAACAGGCATGACCTCGAATCTGTGTGTGTTTATGTAGGCATCAAAACATAGCAGCAGGGGAAGACACCTGTAGGGAGACTTAAATCCAAAGGATCTACAAATAGCTTAGGAAGACTTTTTTTTTTCTTTGTTTGCTCAGATGGTCAGTTAAAAGTAGAATTAGTTTCTGTCCCAGCTTGGCTTTTCAGCATGTTTAAAGTCCAGTTTGGTCCCTGATCAACTTGTACCTACTTGTCTATTTTTAAAAAGCAGCGTCAGCCAATAGCTCCAGCAGG
>NW_010194601.1:27207-43825 GCF_000695765.1 Mesitornis unicolor
GCATGCATTAGGTTTAGAAAAAAATACTCTTACGAACTGGGCTAAAATGTCTAACACAAGAGCCAAAATACAAGATTGGATCTTGGATGAGCAGTTTGTCAAGAGGCACGAGTGACCGGTGTGGGGGACGAGGAGCAAACTGCAGGGGCAGTTGCTTTCACTGTGCCATGAGCGCTGCATTTCCATGACAGATGCTTTCCTAGGTGACTTCCTCCTTTGTAAACATGGAGTGGGTTGGAAAAGGTTTGTTAAATGGTACCTTTGGATATTTTAGGGGAACTTAGAGGCAAGTAGCAGTAGAAGAGGAAACTACTCTCCTTCCTTTGGACTGTCCCACAGTGACTTTGGGACTGAGGGCCTTGAATCCACATGAGGGCTGGCTTGTCAGGAAGTTGAAAGGTCTCCTCAAGGCCTCCCTCGGAAGGCCCTGAAACAGAGTTGCTCTCCAGGACTTCAAGAGCACTGTTAGTCTTCAATTTTGTGCACTAGTTTTGCTCACAGGTCCTCTTGTACCTGAGGGCAGCTGTCAGCGTAGCAGCCTCTTGATATGGCCATGGGGTTGTCCTGCTGCTCCAGATTTATGGGCCAGGCTGTCTCTCTGGGGCCCCAGGTGGCATGTCCACTTCAGGAGACTGAAGATACCAGAGCAGGAGGAAATAAGTCTAGGAGTTGGAAAACAGGTTGTAAAAGGAAGAGTGGGGGCTCCAGGACCAGAGGAGACATCAGAGGTCTCTGTGGGTAATGACACGTTGGATATGTGGTGAAGGGCCTTATGGCAGGACAGCCTCTCCATGGGTCGGAAGAATGGTGTCCCCATGGGAGCACGTTAGGGGTGGAGCTTTTAGTTAAGTTTCCTCTGAAAGAAACCAGGTTTCTGTTCTCAAATCTCCCCTGCAAGCTGAACCAAATCCTCCTGCAGACGCAGCCTAACAGATGTAGTCAGGCCAGAGGTGCCCGAGGCTGAGGGACAAATCCTTGATCCTCACAGTGCTTTCCCTTTCCCTCACTGTTCCTGTGGCACAACCGGAGCAAAGGTTGCTCAGCAAATACCGCTCATGGAAGCAGCTCTCCTTGCAGGCACTTCAACTTTTGTCCTCAAGTAAGAGTTTGAACTCTTCCCTGGAGTCATGCTAGGGAGGAGTTTGGCTCCATAATCCTATTAATACAAACATACTGTCCACGGCTCGCTGTTTCATCAGGAGCAAAACTGCCCTTAACAGAGCAAGCTGCTTTCAGGACTCATGGCACTAACAGAAGTATTAAAAATAGCTGTTCTCTCTGCATAAATAACTATTGGTGTCTCAAAGTAAGGACAGGGATTGTGCAGCACTGTTGTAATTAAAGTAACGTAGCTTTTACGTGATGCAAACATTTAGTGTCCCCAGTTTTTCCCCAGCCATGCTACTGTTCTTGGTAGTTCTGAAGTTAAAAGTAATTTCGAGAACTTTCAGGTACTTTGCTTTCACAGACAATGCCAGCTGCCAGGCAGCCAGCTACCCACATCAAAAGGACAGGTCAATAAATAGTCTCTAACTGAAGACACCCATCTGCTTTGTGGTACAGTTAATTCTGATGTAATTCAGAGGTTTGTGAGTATTTGGTTTCTGAAACCCAATGCCATTTTTATTGCGGGACATTTATGTAGTGTCCTCGTCAATATTACTTTGTAAAACTAACGCTGCCCAGATATAATTGACCACATCGATGCATTAACCTCTTGGCGTTGAATAACACGTGTCCTTCTCAGCCTGGCTGGACCTATAGCACAGCCTGACATTTTGGTTCATCTGAATTAATGTTCTGTGCAAATCACATGCTTGCTTGAGCAGCAATAAAAGGGTGTTAAGCAAATCTGGCTTTGAATCAGGAGACTTACCTCTTGGTATCACATGCTTCAGGTCTTATTTCTGAAGATTTTCTTTTCAAGTCCAAAACCTTAAAGGCTTACACACATATTAAAACATAAGGGATAAGTGTTATGGGGTAATTGTGGTTGAACAAAACCTCTGATTGTCTGATGCTGGCCAAGTGTTTATAAATATTTGGTAATCAGCAGACTTTATTCGTCCAAATCCCAAGAAAGACCATCACATGCTAATGGCGTGTAATCCCGAAGGGAGCAACACAAAAACTAAACAAAATGTAGGGCAGCTCTCTCTGCCTTTAGGGGCAAACTTGAAAGTTTAAAAAACTGTTTCATATTCTTCTTCTAACAGTCTGGTACAACTGCTTCAGTGTTACTTATTCTTGTCCGTCCAACGTGAAAGGGTGCTTTGCCTTTCCTGGTACGAAAGGTCCTGTCAGCATTCACTTGATTAATGAGCTGGAATATCCTTCAAGGATTGCATAACTCTCTCATTTTATTTTTGTTTATGTTCTAGAGCTGGTTACGGCTCCTATTACATTTCCATATTGCACATCCCTAGAATATATTAGTGTATGAACAAGGTTCAAGAACTCAAGCTTACAACAAGCTCGTCCCCAGCCTGTTGTCCCATAGATTATATATGAGTGACAGTTAATGACAGCATCAAGACTATAAATTAGAATTAGTAACAACTTCGTGCATAAATGGTGTGAAGTCAGTTGAGTGGGCTTGCCTGAGGAATCCAAGCAGCAGTGGGTTGTGTAACAAAATTGAAGAGCTATCAGCATAGCCCCGCTCGTGCTTCTTCCTGAACTTGAGTTTTAAGGGTATTGCAAATCCAGATGGAGTGCTTCTGCTGCAAAAATACGTTGGGTTGGATTTCATGGAACAATTTTAATGCTGAGGCTCCTCTGGTAATTCTGTGGTAGTCGGTCTTTGTGAGATGAGATAACCCAGGACAGAGAAAGCCAGCACATCACTATAGAAAAGCAATCTATCTGGCTCTCAGTAACACACTGGGGTGCCCTCCAAAAAAGCTTGAGAGGGTTGCTGGGACAGACTGTAGGTAAGGTGACCATTTGCTTTAGCTCCGTAATAAAAAGCAAAGAAGTCTTAGCTGAATTCATTAATAGAGCTCCCTACTCCAAAACACGTTTGCAGTTAATTATCTGTGGTTTCCTGAGAGCTAGCTCTATAGGTTGTCTTTCTAATATAGACTGCCCCTTCGATTGGGAAACTGCCTTTTATTTTCTAAAAAGCCACAGAAGGTTGCGGCTGAATTTTGTCGTCTTATAAATGTATTTTCTTCTTTTGTATATGCGCAGTAGGGTTTTCCTTAGTTTCTTTAGGCTCAGGTGAACCAAGACTGCTACTTTATGCCAAATATTCATTACTGAGGGGTTTCTCCTAGCTGTTGAATAGCTGTGCTGATTATGGCAGATTAACCCTGTCTGGTGCCATTAGTCCTTTTCCATAACAAAATACACACACTTTCAGAGGGAATAAAGCATTTGGTGTGAGAACACATTCACACAGGTAATCTGAGTGAACTTGGCAAACAGAGGCACAGAAACAGATGGGTGAGGGTTTGAGTCCTATTGAACTGGTCGGTCAAAGGTTGTTTTTTTTCCAAAAACTAATTGCAGATTTTTGTCATGACTTCATTTGCTATTATTTCCTTGGTAGTAGGAAAAAAAAATTAAAAAAATAAGTTTAATTAATTCAGGGGAAAACAAAACCACAGTATGTGTGTTGCATGGGCTTGCTAAAAAAAGCTTAAAATGCAATGCTGGGCAATATACTGAAGACAGGAGTCCCACAAACCTAGGGAAGATGTAGGGCTCACGTAAGCTGACTTAGCAAGCAGTGTTCAAAGGGCAGGGATCTGCTGCCCTGCACACCAAGATGTGCTCTCAGACATCAGAACCAGACCCTGCATCAACTGAACTCCTGCATCTCTCTCTTGTTTTGTTTTCTTTCCAATATTCAGGCGCAATGTACTGAGCTTGTCCTCGGGAATTGAAGATATTGGTATTATCAAGTGGGATCTAGCACTGTGTCTTCTCCTCGTCTGGGTGATATGTTTCTTCTGCATTTGGAAAGGAGTCAAATCCACTGGGAAAGTAAGTGCCTTTTTACCCTTTTTATAATCATTGCAGTTAGCAGATGTTAGGAATCCTAAGTAACACTTTTCTTAAAGATATTCACTATTTCCTTGAAAACTAATGTATTTTTGCGCTGAATAAAAGAGGGATTCAGATTCAACTTTGCCTTTGGAAAGACATTGCCAGTACCTAAAATGCCTGTGAGTCAAGTAGCTGTTACTGGAACGGCATCAGGAAGCAGGTAGAAGCATGGCTCGAGTACCACTTTGTCCCTGTGAGGACAAGGGTCCCACTGATGCATGCCATGAGTGGGGAAAGCCTTAGGTGTGATATTGCCCCTTGGATACGGTAGTGTTTTTCAACCTAGTTTAATGAGAAAAGGCTTTTGAAGCCATTGAATATGTGTGGCTTGGCTTTCAAGCCTGTTGGTTGAGGCAGCATTACTAACAGAGGTAGAGAGGTCTCAAGATATTAGGTTCCCACATGTTTCTTGTCAGCTGGGTGGAAGGGAGCGACCCTGCTCGTGTCATACCTGAGAGAAAGGCCACAGCAGGAACCATCTTCTGTCAACCTCCAGAGAAGTCAGGAAGAGTGAGCAAGTGCCTCAACTGCACAAAAAGCATATTTTAGGAGTTTTACCTTGTTACACGCTGCAGAATCAACCAGGAGACAAAAACTCTGTAGGACACCCGACCTCATTAGTTCCCCTGTTGGCTAAACTACCTGCATTACTGTCATTTCTGTCTTGCTTTCTGTGATTTTTATCACGGAGCCTCGTTAAAGTCATGCTGGTGCCTTACCCTGGATTCCTGCCAGCTTTGCCCCGATGAGCAGCTTCCACCACCTCTAAAGCATGCATTGACAAATATGTTTGCTTCTCTGTTCCCTGTTGATTGATGTGACCCAGTGATGTGGTTGTGTAAGTTTTATAGTAAAGGTGAACACAATAAATCTCCCACAGTAGCTGAGTGGAAGCGCCTATTTCTGCAGTACCTTTGGCAAACCCGGTGTCTCCTCGGTAGAGGTTACGGTAGATCTGGGAGATTTTTCAACCTCCCTCTGGTACATGTTTTCAAGCCTCTGTGAAGGTAACGGCTTGAAACCAGATCTGTTAAAATCAGTTACCTAAAAGATTGTGGGGTTTTTTTGGAAATTCAGGGAAATAGTCTCATTTCTAAGACAAGGCCTATGAGGCCTACGTCCTCGCTGCAGCGTCTGAGCTCATGCGGGTGTGGAGCCAAAGCCCAACAAAACCATTGGAAAGTCTCCGGTTGACTCCATTAACTTTGGGGTCAAACAAAAGTAAACTGTAAACTCTAATGGAGGACTTGAATTATTTGAGAAGTCTCGTTTACTTTAAGAGATGGTTGTTTATAGCACTTCCCTGCTTTCCGGAGTGTTAATGGCTCTTTGGAGAGCAGAAAAAAAAAAAGGACATAGTTTTTAAATCTTATAGTAGCATATTTGATAAATAAAGATGAAACCATGAGAAAAAATAATTGTTGTGCTTACGCTTTGGATAATATGCTTGATCTTAGGAATTCCTCCAGTGTTATGAGAGAATCTTTACCTGCGGCGCAAAGGCCACTTCCTGAGTGCTGTTTACTCAGTTCCTGCAAATACATCAAGGCGTTTTTGTTTTTTTGTAAGAAAACTTTGACTTTTCGTAGGCCTGGCTTATGTTAAAAAAATTAGAAAGCTCAGAAATCCCCCTTTTATCCTTCTGGTGTTGGTGAAACTAGGCTAATGTGTAAAATATATTATTTGCCAGTGGAAAATGTACAGAAAATTCAAGGAGATAATTAAAAAGGATAGCTCCTTTCATTTTATGAAATTGGTCCAGCTCTGTGAATTATTATGGCCACGCAGGCTTTGAGTTCTCTTCGTTATTCTCAGTGGACACACTTAAGAAACATGGTGCATCCCGGGAGCTTAGCTGTAGTTAAACAAATTCTGGAAAACAAAAATACACTTTAACTCATGGCAGCAAACTGTAATTACCTGGGGATATCATCTGACTCCATGAAAAAATGCCCTTTCTTGGACAGTAGTGATTCTTGACTGTAACACAGCAGTTATATAAAAAATGAGAGAAAGCACTGATGAGCAAAGAAAACAAAATGTTAGAGGTCAAAAAGTGTGGGGCTAAAGATAGAACTGTCCGAATGCCAGCTCAATTAACCCTCACGCTGGAGATTAAAGCAAAGGGTTCTTTCATCAAATAAATGAGAAGATAACAAGAAGAGAAGAAGTAGGCTGTTATTCAAAGAGAGTGGGAATAGAGGTTAAAGATAATGAAGACATATTCTCAAACTGGATGAATAGAGCCTTAGTTTCCAGTAATGATGATGCTGAATAGGCAGCAAGGGCAAGAATGAAGTTATGGGACTGGAAATTACCACTGTGGAGGCCGATGCCAACCTGAAGGGCTTCACGCGTTCAAGGCAATGGGAAAGGAGATACAGTGGCATGGACCAAATTATCTTCACCTCTGAAAGAAGTGCCTTGGGAAATTGCCTGTAGGAGCAGTATAAGGCTGCACAACAAAGCTAGAGGTAGCAGCAGAACTTGCAAAACAATTTATGGGGTTTTTAAGTTCAAATAAAGAATGAGATAATGCTTCAGGTGCCCTCAGTGAGGAAATCGCTTCCGCTTCCCTGGCAGAGGTGCAGTTGTCACGTGAAGAGGACAAACAAGGCAAAGGCAGAATTTCCAATAGAAGTCATGAGTTGTATAAAATCCTGTGTGTTCTCTGCCTGAGTGACGTGAACACGGTCTGGGAGGCTCTGGAGGGATTAATGGACCTCATTGCCCCCAGGCCTAAAGCAGAAAGGTGGTAAAGGCCATCAAATTAAAAGTAGACTCAGAAACTCTGATCAGATCCTTTTGTCCCCATCGTTGGATCTCTCTTGATTCTGGAGGTGTAGCGTTGGCTGCCACAGACTAAACGTACTTTTTATTTTATTTTCTGTTGCCAGGTGGTGTACATCACTGCCACGTTTCCATTCATCATGCTCCTTGTTCTGCTCATCCGTGGGGTGACCCTGCCTGGAGCTGCAGAAGGCATCAAGTTTTATCTTTATCCCGATATCTCACGGTTAGCTGACCCCCAGGTACAGAGCTGGGAGTGGGGAGCGGGACGATTTCCCAAGCAAAGGGGGATGGTGGAGGGTGATGGTGGTGATGTAATGGCAATAGATTTATTTGCTTTTTTTTCCACAGTCTTTAGAGGTCCAAATATAGCATGATCATTAATGCTGGGTTATATTTTCCAGAGAGCTGCTTGAGAAGGTCACTGTTATATGTGTTAATGCATCTTTCCATGTGTACGTATGTGTGTGTATGCGTGTGTATTTTTTTTGTGTCAAAGGACTCTGAGGCTGTAGACTCTGTCCCGTTATACAATCTCAGCTCTCTTGTTGGTAAGGTAAGGGAGATGCATTTCTTTGATGAGGATAGTCTTTAGTTTCAAAGGAGAGACACATGAGCTTCACAGATGGAACAACAAGCGACAACTGTGAGTACCAGTGTCACTCAGCTCCCACTGCTCAGTAGGAGGTGATTGGGAAAGAAGTGAACGAAATAACAGAACAAAAACCCGTGCAAACTATGAGAAAAATGCTTTCTGAGGTACAGGAACTACCGTGGTGGAGCTAAGCTTACTCTTTCTGTATAGGCAGTGATTAAAGATTCCTGTCTGTGCTCACAGACTGCAAGTATGGGACACTTGAGCAGACCAGCATCGTTTCAGCCAATGGTGGTCACACGAGAAATGCAAAAACAAATGCAAATACCCCACCCCCCAAAAAAAACCCAGAACAAGGGATCTCTGAAAACAACAAATTATGGTCACAGTGAGAGGGAATAATGTCTTTCTTTGCTATTTCTTTCTAACGAGTAGGTGGTTAAAATAAAACTCCAGTGGTAGCTGAATAACTGAAGTAGGAGAAGTGTAATTGAAAGAAACACTGTGGAAATTTGGTTCATTCTCTAGTCCTGCCCTGTTTGTACAAGCCAGCCTCTTTGTAGGAGACGTTATATGTTATGAACGAATCATCTTTTATGGGACTCTATCATTTTTATGATCTGCTGTTAGCCCTAAGCCCAGAGTATCAGCCGATAATGTAGAAGAGACTCGTGTGA
The DNA here is from genome assembly GCF_000695765.1 of Mesitornis unicolor. NCBI lineage: Eukaryota > Metazoa > Chordata > Aves > Mesitornithiformes > Mesitornithidae > Mesitornis > Mesitornis unicolor. Next base: position 35,323 of record NW_010194601.1, read on the forward strand.
GCTGGCAGCCCCTCCCACGGTCTAGCAAAAGCATCACCTCCAAGGAGACACCAGTCAGCAAGGTGCTGAAAAGCGGTGGTGGGAGGGAGGGGGTAATGGTCTGCGCTCTTAGTTCTCACTTACTCAGACTCCTTGGTGGTTCCTACTGGCATTAGCAGACTTGTGTTAGCAGAAAGAAGTGAACAGATGGGATTCAATGGTTGCGTTTTGGTAGCTTGCTATGTATTTACTAACGGAGGAGTTGATAGTGTACTGTTATTTCACTCTGTATGTTTTTTTTTTTAATGTAATCAGGAGAAAGAATCATGAGACCAAGATGAGATACCTATCTTATAAAGTGCATTGTATTTTGCTTGTTTTCCCCCCACCCCTATGGCTTTTTACCTTGCATTTGAACAGTTACAACAACAACCGGAAAGCTAGGAAAATAAACAAAGCAAGTACACGTACCTGTTTCTCAAGCTTTTCACATCCTCGGTTTAGTGACTCTGTGGGCTGATTCTAACTGAAATGAGTTGCAACAGAAATAAGCAATGTTATAAATACTTGTGCATTTTTTATTGTGCTGAAACATGTTTATTGTTGTGCCAACAGGAAGGATCAGCTGAATGACTAAGAAACTAGAAATACTGAGCATTTCTGGGGAGGGGATACAGGAACTGTTGTAGAGATGATGTTCTTGTAGACTCTGATGCTAACAATTTTCTTTTCCTGATAAAAGCCAAACTTGCAAATGTGATGTTCTCTTCCCCTCTCTCTCCCTGATCCTTTGGCTATCACCCTCAATGGAAGCAATTATTTTTTGTTGATTTTGCCTAGTTTGAACTGTTTATTTGCATTGAGCGTTGCAATGCAACGATGCCGGTAATAACAGTCTTTCCGTCTTTCCCTTTAGGTCTGGATAGATGCAGGGACACAAATCTTCTTCTCATATGCAATCTGCTTAGGAGCAATGACTTCCCTGGGGAGCTACAACAAGTACAAATACAACTGCTATAGGCAAGTTTCCATCCAAGGGGGTTTAGTGTTTTAGCTAATTGATGTAAATAAAGTAGGGACAATGGGTTAATTTTTTTTTTAATTAACTTGCTCCATGACATATGTGTGACTTAGGGACTGTTTGCTGCTGGGATGCCTGAACAGTGGTACCAGTTTTGTGTCTGGCTTCGCAATTTTTTCCGTCCTGGGCTTCATGGCACAAGAGCAAGGGGTGAACATTGCTGATGTGGCAGAGTCAGGTACGATGGTATTGGTGGCAGTGGTGGTGGGCACTGCCGCCTAGCGTGTGAGCAAAGTTCTGCAGACTCAATCAGCTAACATCTAAGCAATAAAAACAGCACAAGATTTCCCATAATCTCCAGAAAAATAAGCGCATTGTTGATTTGGGCTTTCATCTAGAGCAGTGAGGGTTAGTACCGGGGTTGTACTGTTTATTCTGTCTTGATTAACAGGGCAGCGAACACATTTCCTAGAGCTAATCCGTTTGAGTTGAGATTAAGAGTTACGATAACCACTCCATTATCTAGGCTCCAGAATGTCATTGATTCGAAAATGTATTCCATCCTTCTTGTCAGACTACCTTTCTTTTCATTCAAATGCAAATAGCCAGCGTTTAGGCAATTTTCACAGCTTAGTTTTGCTTGCTTGCAGCAGAGCGCCGCAGCGGGAGTATTTCCTTGGCCTTGTGAAGGGACACACACGCAGATATTCCCAAATCTCACTGAAAGGCAGGAGGAGTTGGAGACCTCCATCTCCTGGGTTCTGTGGACCATGTCATCCACAGGACGTTGCAGCCCTGCATCTCCTCTCTAGCTTCAGGGTAGGGGTGACAGAGGTGTGAGAAGTCCATTTTGAAACTGGGTGTACACTGGGGTTCCTCCCTTATCTCAGAAGCGGTCTTCCCGTTAAGGTCCAGCTACACACATGCAGCTGAAGAAGGCTTAATCCTCACAGCATCTCAACGTATCTCAGACAAAACAGATGTCGTTTTTTTCCTCTGTGTATGTCTTGTCCATGAGGGCAGGTGTAACCAGGTGTTTCCATGTAGAACAGACAGATTAGATGGCAATTACCATTCAAAAATAACGAGTCAGGCCTCAGCAGCCATGAGGCTTAAAGCTAATCAGGTTCAAGTAATGACAGTGTCACCTGAGCGCACTTTTGGCATTTCCCTCTGAATTTTTGAGCCTGCGTAGTAGTTGAAAGCTTTCCTCTGCATACACGCTGTTAAAAAGCTAGAGTCAATATCTCTTTTGATCATACGGCTCTGGGAGTTAAGTCTTTAAGGAAAATATGTCACTTCACGAGGGCTAATGAAAAACTAATGACGTCGGTGCCACCACTGGATTCTCGAGTGGCTGCAATTGGCATTCCTCTCACAAGTGTAATTAGTTAACAGTCTTGGCCATAATGCTTATTTTGATTGGAGTTTGATTGTTCTGTTTGAAAACAGGAAGCAAGGGAATAATCCTATTGAATGAATCATAAATAGCCCCCTTTCTTTTTTTAATATGTAGGTGGATTGATTCCAAGAATAGCATTTTTAAGTATTTCCACATCAGGTTTTTATCTGGTCAATATTTATTCTAATTTTTATTATTAAATCTCTGATGAACAGGCAGCTATATTCCTATAGCTTGACGTTTTTTAAAATTAAACAATTTTATAGCAACACTGGATTCTTAATTAACGTTTAAACACAAATTGACTAGCAGACTTAGTGTTTACATAGCATTTTTTCATCAATAAACATTTTTTTAAAGGAGGGATTTTGTAGCTTATTATAGAGACAACAAGGGCACTGATTAGTTTCTGAACTTAGTTTTCAGTTTCTTGTTTATTTTGTCGTTGATTCCTTCACATTTTCTACTTCATTTAGATTCAGCCCTAGTCACTAATGGCCAGAGATAGCAACCATCTCACTGTTCAGTGGGTTGCCCATCCCCACTGGTTGGCCTTTGCCTAAATCCTAAGGAACATTTTTACATGACGGTAAACATTACCAAAATTATCCCAACCCCTCCCCATGGGTTTCCTCACAACCTTTCTCAGCAGAGCCACTGGAGACCGCTCAGTCCCCATGGGATGGGTGTCCACGCCGCTGCTGCTGCCGCTTGGCCGTAGCACCAGGGAGGGGACATTGTTCACAGGGCCAAGACCTCCTGCTCTCCCCCATCTCTGCCCATCAATCAGATGGTGACACCATTTGATTCCTTGTTGGCCCTCGTGTGAGCCAGGGGAACAGCAACAGATTCACTGACAGCAGAGTCTCATGGCCGCATTTTTCACCTGTGCCACATTCAGCCTTGGGGCGATGTGCCCAGGACATCCTTGTCATTGAAGGGTTGCTCCCACTTAAAGCACTGGGTGCTGCTGGCGGCCTTCACTGGCTTAGGGTTACACGACAGTTAGATTAGACCCCTTTGACTTCCCAGTGAGATGAGGCTTTTTAACAAACAGCATTTGATTTTTTTAAAAAATACTTTTAAAGGGAGAAAGGAAACAGTGGAGGCTTAACAGAGCCATAGCGAATCCTGTCTGATCTGTGTTGCGTCTCTGCCTGGGAGAAATACTTCACCGCCTGTGCACTTGTGTTAAAACAGCACAAGATTGGCCTTTTTCTTTTTAATCCCATTTTGCAACCAACTTCAGATTAAGCAGGCCTGACTGTAGCACCATGGCAGTCCTCATGAGCTCTTAATAGCAGCCACAGAGTTTCAAATTAAATTCCATTTTAGATTCTTTGTGTTCAGCTGAGGGCATGCCAGGAACATTTGCTTTTCACATGGACTTTCTATATTTCAACACTTAGTTTCAAGGGAAAATCAAAGCTAGCACAGGGCTTAGGGCACTTGGTGTTAGGCTGTAGCACAGCACAAGGACAGTTTCACTGGCCAAAGCATACAGAATTACAGCAAGTTTGAGGAGAGCAGTTTTACATCTGTCTCATCAATTGCACAGGAAAACTGGTAGCAGTTTTCCCTCAGGGAGGATCTATTATATCCGCTGAATTAGGGCGGGGAAAGAAAAGCCCCCCAAAATTTGAGGCATTCACCAATTTTTTGGTATCTCCTGTCATATAAAGCCTTAGTTGTGTTTCATTTTAAATAAAATTAGTTGCTCAATTGTTGGCTAATTTGTATTTATTTCTGTTCAAATATTTTCAGGGATTTAAAGTTTTCTGTAGTTTGAAAAAAGGTTTAAAAGTTGTTTAAAGAAATTCCTTTTCCTATTGAAAAATTACTTGAATCCACTTCAAAATCCTGGGAAATGCTGGTTTCTGATGCTCCTTAAAACAGTCAGGCAGATGAGCCAGGCTTTCCCAGGTTCAATCCGAATTTAAATCTGCCCTCAAATTTTTTTGGTCAGCTTCCCAAAATTTGTAGGGCCACTTTGGGAGCCTGCTGTAAATGCCGGATTGCCAGTGTTCCTGTCTCCCGCTGGAAAAAAAACTTTCCCTCTCCCAAAAGCTCCCATAGGCGGGAGCGCTGTGCGTCCGCTTGGTGTGTGGGTGTGAGTGCGATGCCACCTGGTCCATGGCGCAAACGAGACCCAATGTAGTGATGAGCCCTTGAAAAACAAGATTCTGGGGACCAGAGCAGAGAAGCCAGGCTCCAGCCTGGGGCTGGGGCTGATGTTGGTCACATCAGCGTCACCACAGTCTGGCCAAATAGGGACGAGTGATGCACCAGCATGGGGAGGTGATTTTACCCAGAGTGATTTTTTTACACACCAGCAATTCCTAACAGCAGGAAGCATTATTTTTTTCCAGGGACCACAGCTGATATAGCTAGGAATAGCCTGATCCCTTCAGTGCAAGTGAGGCTTTGCAAAGGAGCAGGCTCCTGGAGTGCAAGCCCCGCTCTAGAAAAGCCATGCCGGGTTTGGAGGGTGCGTGCAGAGGGAGGCAGTGAGGCAGTGGTTGTGTTAGCAGAGATCCTGGGGAATGTTTGGAGCAGAGTCCCTTCCCTGCATGCAAAAGAGCTTCATCATCATCATCTTCATTGTGACCATGTGGGTTAGCAGTGGGATTCTGCCATTCCCCTGGGTCACCCCTTCTCCCCCTGCCCCAAATACTGCCCTGTGTCCATGCAGGGCAGTTGTAGGACCACCTCCATGATTGGCATGTTTGAGACAGATGTTAAAACTGGTGATCTGTTAGCAATGGCCTCGGGGGTTTGCCTGTGGTTTCTGCTGTAGTCATGCGTGCTTCGATTTCAGATAAAAGAGCCAAACTGTTTCACTTCTGGTATTTCCAGCTGCGTTTGGATTTATCTGAACGGAACCAGGCATTAAAAAACCTTTACCAAAGAGCTGGTACTTACTATTTCTCTTCCCTTCCCTTCCCCCTTTCCTATTTTCTCTTTCTCTAGGTCCAGGCCTGGCCTTCATTGCCTACCCAAAAGCTGTGTCCATGATGCCACTGCCCACCTTTTGGGCAATCCTTTTTTTTATTATGCTTCTGTTGCTTGGACTGGATAGCCAGGTTAGTACGATGGGTAAGAGACGTGTGGTTTATTATCTCAGTGCTGCTGACTGAGAAAAGCTGGTTTCACAGGCAAGAGTTAAGAAGAAAATACCTCTAATGCTGCCTAAGAGGTTGCTTTATAGTGCAGGGACTGCGTTTGATGGATCCCTAGGTCGATAGTGGGATGTTGCCCAGTAAGTCTTCGTTATCAGGAGTTAGTGGAGTCCACAAGACTAAGATGGTACTCCCTAACCTAAATATCTGTCCCAGCCTAGCCACAAAATGCCGTCATTTTAGTCGCCGTGCAGTCTTTTCCTACTTTGGAAAAGAGCTGAATCATTTTAAACCATTGAAGACCACAGCAGTCTGTTCCACAGAGCACTTTGTGCTGTTGCAGTCCCCTGCAGCGTGTGTACACTGTCATTAAAAGACTTTGTGAGAATTAATAACTACTAGGAATACAGGCTTCGATAGCTGCCAGGTGCCAGCAAAGAAATGTGAAGCCATTGTGAGGCAGAAAAAAAAGCATGAAATGTTTCGCACAGCGTATCCAGGGTTGTGATAAAGCCACAGCCTTTTTCGGTGGCCATCGACTCGGAGCTGCTGAGCAGCTTGGGATTCTGCTGACTTTCACGTCACCCCTGCACATTCAGTGCCTCCAAACAGGCCAGAAAGCGCATTGGGTTCCAGCTGAGTTTATAGCACACGCTGCTATTAATTAGTGAGCAGGACAAAATCAAAACATTCGGTTCAAGAAGTTAGGTTATTTTTGCCAGTGGTTGCTTATAGAAATGCTGAACTAGATACTGCCAAAGAGCCTGTAAATAATTTCTGGATAGTCCACTTACAAGGGAACATGGGTGACCAGGGATTATGCAGTAACTGCACATTCAAAATTGCCAGTTTTCAGGACAACAGGCAGCTTTCTGCACTTAAATGGAAAGTCACTAAGATTGCAACAACCCAGTTGGTAAGGATAAAATGTTCGCTTAGCCTGGATGCTCTCTCGAATGAGGAGAGATCTGTAAATGGATTTTGACCCAGTTGTTGTGTCCTTGATCTCTTACATTTTTTATATTCCATTTGCCCTAAATTGCTCCGTATGGCTTAATCTTTGAACTCTAGTGAGCAGCTTTCAGTCAGTCCAAAGTAAATGTACAAGTGCCCGATGCCGTGGTTCAGCAACCCTGTGCTTATGCAAACTGGAAGCTGTCGAGTAATTTTAAAAAGCTCCTCGCTGCATCAAATGATTAAAACTAATTGGAGCGCTTAATTTCTCTTCTCCACCCCTCTGCTTTTTTGGAGTGCAGTCAAGCAGGTTTCTGGAATAGTGGAGCAGTTTAAGATCAAATCAGCCCAAAGGAAAGGATTGCATTTCAAAAGAAAACCAGTTTTACAGAAGTCAAAGTAACGAGACAGGAGGCAACAAAGTCTGGTGGAGTGTTTACAGGACAGGCTGTATTCACAAAATGGAGCTTCAGCTCATGGTCAAAGAGGGTAGAGCGGTTATGGGGCACTTCTGGGCACATCCATACAGATACTGGAAGGAAAAGATAGCTTTTCTTCAAATAATGCTATTTCATAGGCTCCCCGTGATGATGAATGCACTTAAAGTGAAGGGCATTTCTACAGAGGCACCTTGATTCCCCACGGTATCCTCACATCTTCAGTGATCTCAGTGCTTCTGCCAGGCTGGAAGTGCAGGGCGGCTGAATGATCCCTTCTTGGGATGTGTCTGGGGGAGAGTTCAGTCCTCACTTTTCTCTGTGGGTGAAGTGCATCTGCTTTTTATTAACTTTGATGCTTTATTCAAATCCGGTTTGGGTTCTTTGGTTAACTCGAGTCACACATCTTACATACAGTTTTCCAGAGGCAAGGAAGTACAAATACAGTTACCATGAAGCTAGGTCAAGTAAGATTTTTAGCTCATCTCTTCAGAGCTTTTTAGTTTATGCAAATATTTTACCAAATCTTTGCATGGGGACTGTATCAACAGCTCCATTATTGCTGCAGAAGTGCCCCAGAGCCCCAGTCAGAGGGACGCTGCTCACGGGTTCAGAAAAGACGAGTTCAGGCAAGAAGTGCTGATGTTTCACATCAAAGTGGCTGGATTTTCACTAGTGAACCCACAAGGGGAATTATATCCAGTTGTGGAATTAACCTGACCAGTACCTGTGAGGTTTTCTGGCACAGCAGAAAAAAAAGCTGGGTGGTACACTCCCGTCTTAGGCTTTTTTGAGCATTTTCTCCCTGCCTCTTTTCTAACATACATCTTGTATTTATCTGGAACAGCTACAACATAAAAGACACATAAGCGCCTTCCTGTCATCAAATTTAAGTCCCTTTATCCTTGTGGCTTGCGTTTAGGGAGCCCCTTTGGTCATGTGTAGGGCTGCTAGGAAATGAACGGTGATCCTGAGAGCTTATCCCAACCTGGAAACTGCCACCCAGCACAGCGAGGGGGGTGTTGTGCTGCGTTTGTTCGAGCGTGAACCCAGATAAAATGTAGGGCAGGTGGTTTTCAAGTCACGTTTCTGTGTTGTTGTTCTTCCCCTGTAGTTTGTTGAAGTTGAAGGACAGATCACGTCATTAGTTGATCTGCACCCATCCTTCCTAAGGAAGGGTTACCGACGGGAAATCTTCATCGCTATAGTGTGTTTCCTTAGCTATCTTCTGGGACTAACTATGGTGACTGAGGTAAGTGGTGCTGGCACTGGAAATCGCCTTATTTTTTAGCCAGTTTTTACACCAATTTTAGCCATGAATGAAATTGCGTGGAATTACACTCAGAGGAGCGGCGCTGTTTAGATCTATAGAGCATCTTTCATCCCTGGATCTGAAAGCATTTTGAAAGGGAGCGATATATTCCCCCCATTTTAGTCAGAGGAACAGAGAAATGAATTCCCATGAAATTCAATCTGATCTCAGGTACTAATCAACATGAGTGTGAATATTAACATCTGGCTCCAAATGATGAAACACACTGGGAGCCTTCAGCAGAGCAGGTTAAGAACCCATCCAGTGCATGCAGGGAAA
>NW_010194601.1:43856-44093 GCF_000695765.1 Mesitornis unicolor
TTTTATCTTAGTTACACAGATTTGAATAAATTAAAAACCCGTGGATTTATTCTGGTATAAACAAGATAGGAATGTGTTCCAGTGGCTGCACCGTTGTGATATTTATCTCCAGAATAAAATCCAAGGCAGAGTTTAAAAACAACTGGAAGAGCATGGTTACAGGAATTAAAAGCAACAGAAGTGCCTAACAAACAGTTTTCCAAGTAGAAGTGCAGGTATATGCAGTTCAGTGTAGGG
>NW_010194601.1:44124-53518 GCF_000695765.1 Mesitornis unicolor
AAGAGTCTCACAGCACGGTATAACTAAAGAGAGCTAGAAAGAAAAAAAATAACTGTTATCTTGAAAACACTCAAATCATAAATGGAGACCCTCCTGATGCACTGACTTCCAGTTTTAGTAGTTTGGAGGCATTAATGTTAGGAGGTGACCTATTATTTCTTTCCACCGTTTGTTTCTATTAATGCCCATCCTAAAATACTTTAAGAAGGAAAGAATTAAGTGTCTCAGTAGATTATACTAAGTAAGTGGCTTAATTTTGTTTAATCGTCGTCTTGTTTGGAATGCTTCCTGTAGTAGACACGCACATTCCCTGAGGAAGGTAATGTTTACCTTACCTACTTGCTTGATATTTCTTCTTGTTAGACAGCAGTCATTAAGATAATGTTGGTAGATGTTATGGGGAGCTGGACCTGAAGAATTCGAGTTTTTTTCCTGTCGGATCCTAATCTGTTGTGTCTGTCTCTTGCAGGGTGGCATGTATGTTTTTCAACTCTTTGACTACTATGCAGCTAGTGGTGTATGCCTTTTGTGGGTTGCATTCTTTGAATGTATTGCTGTAGCCTGGGTTTATGGTAAGTGCAAATCCTTTCATCTTGATACCTTTTGATGAGTCAGTGGCAATTTTGCTGGCCAAACATTGAATCATCAGCCACCCATCTTCTTCCCGGCAACAGGCACATGCCATTAATATAAAGTTGCACTGACCTCATGGAGATAAATTTGCATCTAGGAGGAAGCCAGCTTCTAGTGTTTTTCCACAGGAAAATGGGTATTTTTCCATTAATTAATGGAAATAATAATTAATAAAGACACAATTAAACATGTGCTAAGTTTAGAGAGGAGAGTTGAAAGTTTGGCCAGCTGTGAAAATTTCTGTTTGTCTCTCAGAGAATTTCCTTTCAAAGCTCAAATGTCTGCAAGGGCCAAGCCAACCAAATAGGAAATACAAAAGGAAGGTGATGGAAAAGTGCCTCCTGTCCCATTATTTCGAGGCTATGCTGCCTACTGAGGTCTGACAGCGGCCTCTGCGGCTGCCTGGGATGGTAGCTAAGGAATGAGCAGAATTTTGCTGCTCAGGACTGGTCGTGTCACTGATTCTTCATGTACTCATAAAAGAAAAAATAAAGAAAGCGAAACAAACCATTTTTTCATTTTACAGCAGTCAAATGGCTGTAGAAGCAGGGTGTACCACTGGCTGTTGTGTCCTTCCCGTGGTGATCCCTCTGGCAAGACCAGTGAGAGCCTGGGGAGAGGAGTGGGTCCATAATGGGGGTGGGAGGGATTCACATCACGCTCCTGCATCCAGCTCATGAGGGGGTGTGGGGGCGAGACAACCAACCTTTGAGCTGCTCAAGGAGAACATCATTTTGAACTTCACAGCTATGGGAAGCATTTGAGCATCTGATACCCTCATCTTCCCTTTAATACCCCTTGGGGAGCATAGAGAGGCAGCCGTAATCCTGCAGTCCTTACGTGGCTTTTACCTGCTCGATCTTGCTCACTGTTACAGGCGCTGATAATATTTATGATGCCATTGAGGATATGATTGGATACAGACCTGGTCCCTGGATGAAGTGGAGCTGGATTGTGATCACACCAGTTCTCTGTGTGGTGAGTACTGACCCATTTCTGCTCTTTCGAGTCTTTCACGTAACAGCTCTGAGCCGCCTCTTCCTGCTTCTCCTGAAGCGAAGGCTGTTGTGTTCAGAGACCACTTTGCAAAGAGCTGCTGGAGGTTTGAGCACACCCCTCAGAGATGCCGTCTTCCCAGATGGTAGCTGTTCACGTGACAGCTCTCTACTGTGCCTGTGCAAGCTGCAGTTGGCTACGTTGGGGTGGATGTTTCTTAGAATTCATTACAGTGCCTGCTTAAAGAGTTCATTGGCCAGGAAGAACATCCTGGCAAGCTCCTTGCAATGTACAGCAAATATTTGAGCCCTGAAAAAGAGCACGCAGTGTACTGCAGCTGTTCAGGACCATCACATAACACCCTAGTGTCAAGCAACAGTTTACCTATAAGCAGATGCTCTTTCGCTGATTTAAATGGAAGAATAATTCCCCCAGTTGGTTTAAAATACATATGGTACCGATCAGCTCTGCCTTTTGCTGCCCATCTTCCTTAGGGCCAGTGGCAGAACCAAAGCTACACAGCATTTCAGCAGTTTTGAGCCTCACTTTGTTTTCCTTTCTCTTCCACAGGGGTGCTTTATCTTTTCTTTGGCCAAGTACAAACCACTGACCTACAACAAGGTCTACACGTACCCAGACTGGGCAATCGGCCTGGGCTGGGTTCTCGCCCTTTCCTCCATGATCTGCATCCCTATGGTGATGGTCATTCGCATCATCCAGTCAGATGGGTCGCTCATTGAGGTAAGAGCAACTTCTCGTCTTGCCTATTGGAGAAAGGGAGCTTTAACTCGCTCTGTTTTAAACAAAATAAGCACAATGCTTGGAAAACTGCCACCTTGTCCAGACAGGGCAAAGTTGGGTGCCTCTCCTGCAGTGAATGCAAACAAAACTGCTAAAGGTCACCCATCCTTTGGGCAAACAGCAGAAACAGAACAAACACGAAGCCTTCTGTCCTCAGACGAACACCAGGGGGTTTCACTTGCGTCCCACTTCTGCAGTTTCTGCCTTGGCAAATGGTTGCAGACAAGCAGACACATGCAGACAACGACTGGGGTGCTTCGGAGTGCCAGAGCTCTTTTCTGCAGCCCATGGGGACAAGGAAGCACAAAAATCACTGAGAAAACAAGAGAGACAGACAGACCTGGGTCAGACCTGGCTGTCTAGGAGCTCATTGAATTTCAGGGAAGTTTGGATTGTGTGGCTCTCAGGCATGGCCTTTGCTCTGGGGACTGAATAAAAGTCAAACCCTTCTGCCAGCGGGCTTCACTTTTTAGCTTTTTATTTATTTTTTTAAAAATCCTAATTAATCAAATGAAAAGACTGTATCCATACAGCCCTGATCTTTGGAAAACTTCGGGTTGCATTCAGGCTTGGCAGTGCAGATTCTCTCGGGTCTGGATTTGCAGGCGATCCCTTGCCTTTTTCGGTTCAGTGCAGGTTCCCCTCCAGTTTGTTTTCCCTCCAGTGGAAAGTTTTTGGAGCCTGTGCAAGCGTGAAGCTTAGCAGTTCTCTTCTAAGGTTTCAGATTAGTTTTGTTTTTGCCTAATGAGATGGTCTTATAGGCAGCCCAGGGAGGAGAAAGTGGGACACTTTGGGATAGGAAAAAAAGAGAGAATAGAATAAAAAAGGGAGCATTTCCCAGAGAACAAACACTTGCATTTATTTTCCTCCAAGTGTTAATGGTGTTTTTCAGCTATGGCCAAAGCAGTGTGTTTATTTTCCTGCCTACATTGTCACCATGTATTGAGACACAAGTCTAAAAGTAGCCAAAACACTCCAGAAAGACCACATTAGGAAAGGAAAGAGAGTAAATACTGGTGAGGTGCCATTTAGTTCTTTGTGAAGTGTGATGTAGGAGCAAAGTTGCCACTTGGCAACGAGTGGCTGGACTAAAAGGCAGAGTTGTTTCTGAATGAGGAAGGAGAGCACACACAATGTGAGCAGCAGCTGTGGCACTGAACACCCGACGTGCGGGATGCTGGATAATGCTGCAAATGCCCTCGCACGTCTTGACTTGCCTGCACGGACTCTGCAGCTGGGCAGAGGCTGAACGTGGTGCTCTGCAGCCCGGGTTGCCACGTCCTCACGGAGCCAAACAGCACATGAACATCTCTGGGGGCCACCAACCCCGTCCTTGGCTCGCCACACCGTCATCCTACCCGTGGGATGCTGCTCGGTCTTCTCACCTCTGCTTTTCTTCTTCCTTCCAGAGGATAAAAGCGGTGGCCGCCCCCAAGGAAGTGAATCGGTGGTCCAAAGAAACGGAGAGCGGCACCCCCTTCTGCCCCAATGGCACTTCGAATGGCGGATTGATCAAGCCAACTCATATCATTGTGGAAACCATGATGTGAGCTCTCTCTGTGAGAGGATAAACCTGCTTTAACTGCCGTTTACTAACCATAGATTCTCATAGGACCAGGTTTACAGAGCTTTATATTTGCACTAGGATTTATTTTTATTTCTCACAGAGAAAGTTATTTTTTGTGTGTGTTTTTTTTTAATATTTTGTAAGGTAATCACAGCAGATGTCTCTCTGTAGAGGGAGAGCTTTCATATCAGACTAGACGTATTACAGGAATTTACTATTATTGGGTTTTTTTAAAATATATATATCTTTATCTCTAAATATTATACACCTTACCACTTGAATTGATTGTCTTGCCAGCAATACATTCAAGTCTCAGAAAGCAATTTTTAGGTGCTGGTATGGTTGGGAGCAGGGTAACCTTCAGAACACACAAAGGGAGCTCTGTTGAGAGATAAGATTTTTAAAAAATGATGCTGTTTAAGAGACTTTTCAAAGGTGTAGTATTCCCACCCTCTGGTTCGATTGTGGTGAACGACAGCTTCAGGGTCACATTTTGGGGAAAGGGCACAGTTGGTTCAGCACAGTTCCTGGGTAAAGACAGAGCTGGGAAGTGGGAGCAGAGGTTGCGAGGGAGGCAGAGGAGTTTTGGGTATAAAAATCCTCTTGGCCGTCCCTCCCAAACATGGCACCGGGACCTGTCACACAGAGAGAGAGAGGACCTCAGGAAGGCCTTGGCAGGATTTGGTGTGGCTCACTCTTGTTTTGGTTTGGTTTTTTGGGTTTTTTTTTTTTAGACTTTTGGGGTTTTTTTTACTTAACTGCTGTTTGTGCACGAGGTTGAGTACCTGCTCCTGAGTTTTCCAGCAAAGCGTATTTTAACGTGGTGGCTGAGAGGGGAAAAGCAACGCCTGCCCTCTGAGAGCTGTAGATGTTGGCGTGCTCGTTTGTTTGTGCGTTAATTATTGGACTTTGGTTTGGGGCAGAAAAACAAGAGAGTCCCTTCCGGACTCTGACCATCCAAAGGTGAACACAAACCAGGCCTTCCCCATCAGGAGGAGCAAAACTGCTCCCCTACGCCTGCTGTAACCAGCGCTGGTAACAGGCACGACGTTAATAATAATAGTAATGAAGATAATAATATCACGCAGCAAACAGGTGCTTTTCATCCTTGTATCTCAAAAATGCTTTGCCAAGTTCATTAACCAGGATTTGCTTTATTTATTTATTTGAGGGGGGTCGTTACTGTGAGGGGAACAGACAAAAGGACTGAGTCCCTTGTGCCGTGTTACGAAATAGCAGCAGTGGACCGAGGGCCCTCAGTCTCCTTTGCCCATCATTGGGTCAAACTACAGTTTAATTTTAGTTTTTTTTGGGGGGTGGCAGATGTATTTATGAGGCTTATGAATCTTACCTGCTGCAGAAACAGGGCTTTCCAGGTTTTAAGTTAAAGGGAACATGTAACACTGAACCGGTTTGTATTTGGTAAGAAGGAATTGTGGACAGGGGAGCGGAGAGAAACCACTACAAGAGGTGTAGGAGTGGATGTTTCCAGGGGAAATTCCTCCTTGAAGAGTGTCCAAAACACAGGCCTTTAATTTTTGTTTTAAACTTGAGCAGGTTGGGCTGGGAACAGGTTCTCTGAAAAAAACTCAGCCTTTTCTTGTGGGCATTGGTTTGTTTTCTTGCAGGAGAGGTTATTTTTGTCCTTCTTACGATACCACAGTTAGGCTGCAGCGTTTGTATCCGCTTATTCTGCCGTCAGCTTAGTTTGTCATTTAAGCAGGAACATATCCAGTTCTTAACATTCCTACACAGTAAGTTTTATTTTGTTTTATTGTCCCATGGGCTAACTGGCCACAGCAGCACAAACACTTGTTGGTTAGTGTGTTGGTTCTCCTGTCACAGAAAAGGGGTGATTTAAAACTCAAGAGATGGACCAAAATAATTTAAAGTAGGAGGGAAAAAAAAAAGGAAAAAGGGGCTGCATCATCTATAACTTTCACAGCCTTTCTAGGTTGAATCTGTACACATTTGTACATCAGATAGCTGAGTTGCAGCAACAAAACCAGCCACTGCAGAGTTGCTTTTTTTTGTTTGTTGTCTTTTTTTTTTCTGGTTGCTGTATCACAAGAGTTATAAATGAAACTTTTCCACCGCTGGCAATGGTGAACATCAGATGTCAGCTGCTGGGCCAGTGGCAGTGGCCACCCCACGGTCACTGGAGGAGTCCTGTGAGCCAGCGAGTGCCACCAAATGTGCCAACGATAAACAACCATGCATAGAGCTGATTTTAGTTTTTGTAATGGCCTTTAACCATCAAAGGCAAGGAAATGTAATCAGAGTTAATTCTCTTAGGGGGTTCAGCTCGGACCCTCATTTTTGAGTTACAATTGGTGTCTGCAGTGAAGAGGGACACGGGGTGAAGAGGCTGGGGGGTGTCTAAATTAATGGTTTCTGTGAGCACAGATGAAACACTGACGCCTGATTTTCTTTTATTATTCCTATTTTATGTGTGCGTTGTCATACAGCTGTGTTCGAGGTAGAGTTTGCAGATCACTTTAACGCTATAGAGCTGAGACGAGCTTTAGTTAGGGGAAAAAACAATGGTTTGGCCATTGGTGTTCAGCCATCATCTCCATCATGGAGAGTGTCTTGGGGCGAGGAACCAGAGGGTCAGTACTACACCTTTCACAGCAAAACTGCTCGGGAACCAGAGCCCAGCCCAATTTCGGTATGAACTGTGCCATTCAAATCAGTCGCTTCCATGTACCCAGTGAAAACGTCTCGCACGTATGCAACGACCTCACGGAGCGCTCGCTGTGTCGGCCCCGCTGGCCCTGCCGGGCGCTTTGGGAGAGCTGGGACGCGCCAAGAGCTCAGAAATGAGTGTTTCTGGAAAACAGTTCCCCTCCAAAAAAAAAAAACTAGAACGAATTCTTCTTGTTTTAGCTGGGATTTGAGTTCCGATGAGCACACTTTGAACATTTTTACAGTTTTTTGGGGTTTTTTTTTTTCCTAACGCTTTTTATCAGATTTCTGAACTTTTCTTGGTGATAAATTTGTGTTTCAACATGATCCTCTGCCAAATTTATTAAAAAATAATTTTTAAAAAAACTCCGTGTTTTCTACCTATTTCTGACTGCAAATACAACTGATTATTTTTTTTTTCCCCGACTTGACTTGTTTTTAAACACTTGTGACCTATTTTACCTGTTTTCTGTAAGTGAGGAACTCTACATTAAATCATCATGACTAGTCATAGATGAACTGGTTTGGATCCAGGGAAAAGCTCGTGCAGTTCTGGTTTGAGATCTTTAGAACCAGATCCCTGAGTTTAAAACCAGGATAAACCAAGAGAAAAGCCACATCCATTCATATTTCGTGGACCTTTATCTTCATGAGTTATTCTGGGCTTGAAAACGGCAGATTTTCAGCAGTATTTCTTTCCAGCTGAACTGAACTCAAGACGCAGTAGAAACGTAAAGGGGCACATTCACCCCACAGGATTCTCTGACTTGTTTCATATTTTTTCTCGATTTTTCCAAACTTTTTCAGTTCACCTGTCACTAGTTATGATCGCACTGAATGGGCATCTAATGCAAGGGACTTTACCAGTGGTCTGTATTTTGGTGTTTAACCAGGATGATTTCCTAAATAGATCTGGTTTTTATTGTTGTTACTGTTCTCCTTTTCCTTCTCATCCGTAGTTTTCCTTTCCATCTGGTCCAAACAGATCCAAATGCTTAGCAAAGTCCTGTTTCAGGTGTGAGGTAGTCGGTCCACAGTGGATTTGTTCTTGTGCTGTTTGCTGGGGTCACCCTGCGGCAGCTCCTGGAGCGGAGAGGAGCAAGGAGTGGTCTCAGCAATTTCACTGCTCTTTTTTTGGGGAGAGGAGGAAAACAACAAGAAAAAAGGTGCAGCCCTATGGTTGCTGTAAGACCAAAAAAAAAACCCCACCAACCATCAGCAGAGCCTTCAGTGGCACCGCCAGGAGAGCAGCGTCTGCGGCTGCTTGCGGCCCTGTGTGCATCCTCCTTGCTCACCTGCAGCCACTCCTGGCTCCTCCTCTCTGTCTCAGCGTTAAAGGCGAGTAGCTCTGAAGACACACGGACATTTCCATCCACTAGGCCTTCTACACGGCTCCTCCCCGGCTGCTGTCTTTATTTGCGAAGGAGAACTTGCAGTTTCGGTGAGGCCGTGCTTGCCACACTTGGGCTCAGAGCTCCCACGCGTTGCGTCGACGGCAAAACTCCACCTGCGGGAGAAAGATTTGGACGTCTTTTGAATAACTGATTTTTTTTTTTTTGGCTTCCACGTCTTGTGGTCACTGCAGGACCGCTCGTGGAGGCATAATGTATATAAAATGTTAATAAGCTGTGTGTTGAATGGAGTGGACGTGTTAGTTAAGCAGCTCAAGTACACTTGGAAGAAGGATGACCCTGACTTCATTTCCAGGAGATTCGTTGCCATTTGCTCACTTTCAGTGAAAAATAAATGAATAAATCTGTGTTTAAGTGGACTGGTAGATGAAATCTTTCACCCTCATATGCACGCACACAAGCAGGGACGTTGCATCTGTTCCCAGGCTGCAAATCCCGTGTGTGTCATCCTTGTTTAGGGTGAGAAGGTTTAGGTACCGCTTGCCTGCAAAGAGCCAACCCACCGGGGTGCCCAAATGGCCTTGCTGAAATTGAGGGTGGTGAAAGAGGGGACATAATGACAAAATCCTGGACTGTGGCCCCTCCGAGGAGGCCTCGAGGTTGGACTTGGAAACTTTCCTGGCTCCTTGGAAGCGCCACAAGGCTCTTGGTGTGGGAGGTTGGGTGTGGGGGTGGCTTCAGGCAGCTGCCATGGACTGGTTCTCCAAAAATCAGCATCCCAAGCCTTGCGGTTAGGAGTGGTGTGTAAGTTGTGTATTTGTGTATTTGCATGAGTCAAGGTCAGGAACCGTCAGACCCTAGTAGCTCGTTGTATTTGGTGTAATCAAAGATAAGCTTAAGCAAGGATGTATGCAGATGATGCAGTGACATTTGGAACCCAAAAACCCTAGTAACTGATGCAAAAAAAAAAACCAACCCAACCCTGAGCTCCATACTTTGGTCACACAAAAAAATTCCTATTGGTATCAATGGTCAATTTTTGTTGACCAGAAAACTTGATCAAGAAAGACCTGAGCAAAACCAGCACCAGAAAACTCCAACCCTGCACCCTCCACCGGATCATGGCCTTTTTATCTGCCAGCCCAAAATAATGTAACAAAAATGCTTCCCTGCTGTAATTAAAAAATAATGATTGAATCTGTTTGTTTCTATTAAAAAAAACTAAACAGGAACGGTCCAATTTTTGTGTTTTTTTTCCAATTGTAATTGTGAATTGGTGAGTTCAGTTTACTCATATCCTGAAACCAGAGCAGGAAAACACTTCAGCCACCATTTGACAAAAAATTTTATATATATA
>NW_010194602.1:0-630 GCF_000695765.1 Mesitornis unicolor
GTTTGACACATAGTTGGAGAGATTTTCATTCCCCGTGGTAGTACAACCCAGTGATACCTTTGCATAGGTTCTGCTTTGTTAATGCTTGGCAAAGAAAAGAAAAATTTTTTAGTGTCTTTTGTGTCCAAAAAGTATTTAAGTCGTTTAAACTTTTTCCCTATAAAGCCCATCATTCTCTGTACGATCAAATCGTTCCATAGGTCCTTTTTGTTCTTCCTCTTTCAACCTCTCTTTTCCAAACTCTGAAGGATAAATCTTAACAGAAAATACTATTCCTCTTTTGGGTGTGAAAGAATTAAATAGAGCCAGCAAGTCCTTAGGTTTCAATCTATCCCAATCCATATTACAAACTGCCAATCTACTTGTAATCTCATCTCCACGAGGGGCATCTTTATCTAGCTCACGCCATGAATGGGAATTGTAAAACAGCAATCTTTTAGATCGATTATTAACAACTCTCAATTTTTAGGAATCATGCTTGAAGATGGCAAACCTGGTTGCAATGATCCCATCTCTTCAATGACTTCATTTACCTTTTGTAGATCGTGTAAGAGTCTCCATTTCCCATTCTTTTTAGGTATGACAGATACTGGTGTGTTCCACGGATGTGTCGTTGCAACTGTGTAGGCC
>NW_010194602.1:1186-1664 GCF_000695765.1 Mesitornis unicolor
TGACCGGGTACGCAGACATTATGGGCAATCGTTCCAAGCATTCCCCATCTTTTAAAGCATCAAGATATACCTTGTCCCATCTCTGACTTGGATGCCATTCCCTAACTGCTTTATGCCTTGTTTTCCCACACCCACCACCCTTTTTTCCTCTCCATCATCAGTATCATTGTTGGGCAGGGGCAGGTAAAGATGTAATGTTGTTGGTGTCGTTTGCTCAGTTGCTGTTTTTGAGCCATCAACTTGTTGTCTCGCTGTCTGGCAGGGGCAGGGCGCTACACAACTCGGGCATCTTAGCAGACATTCTTTCTTTCTGCAAACATTCAATAGGTTTTTTTTCAAAAGAAGCACAAGTTATTTTCTCTTCGCTCCTTCCACTTTCAGGTAATGACATGGAATGGAGTAGAAAAATTCAGTCTGTAAACAACTGGCTCCAAGACTGGTGCTATAGGCAGGGGTTTGGGTTCTTTTAGGAGCACAG
>NW_010194602.1:1707-1949 GCF_000695765.1 Mesitornis unicolor
ACAGGGGAAAAAGGATGCTGGGACAGGAATTAGCAGGGCTCATTTGGAGGGCTTTAAACTAGATTCGAAGGGGGATGGGGTTGTAACTGGGCTTGCACAAATGCGACAGAACTCTAGAAATGATGAAAATCAAGAGGCCTCCCATCCCTCTAGGGTGAAATTGGTGTGCTCAGCTCATTCTCTGAAATGCCTGTACACTAACGCATGCAGTATGGGGAATAAGCAGGATGAGTTAGAAACCT
>NW_010194603.1:0-1391 GCF_000695765.1 Mesitornis unicolor
AAAATCACATCAGGGACCACAAAAATGACCCAGGGGACCCCAAAATCCAACTAGAGACCCCAAAACCATCACCCAGGGACCCCAAAACGACCCGGAGGACCCCAAAATTACATCAGGTACCCCAAAAACAACCCAGGAGACCCCAAAACCCAACCAGGGACCCCAAAATCATCACCAAGGGACCCCAAAAATGACCCAAGGAACCCCAAAATGATCACCCAGGGAGCCCAAAATGACCCAGGGTACCCCAAAATCATCACCAAGGGACCCCAAAATGACATCAGGGACCACGAAAACGACCCAGGGGAACCCAAAAATGACCCAAGGAACCCCAAAATCATCACCCAGGGACCCCAAAAATACATCAGGGACCACGAAAATGACCCAGGGGACCCCAAAATCCAACTAGAGACCCCAAAATCATCACCCAGGGACCCCAAAATGACCCAGGGGCCCCCAAACCCAGGGAGCCCAAAAATGACCCAGGGGACCCCAAATTCATCACCTGGGGACACCAAAACCCAACCAGGGACCACAAAATCACATCGGGGGACCCCAAAATCACCCAGGGGACCCCAAAACCCAACCAGGGACCCCAAAATCATCACCAAGGGACCCCAAAATGACATCAGGGACCACGAAAACGACCCAGGGGAACCCAAAAATGACCCAAGGAACCCCAAAATCATCACCCAGGGACCCCAAAATTACATCAGGGACCCCAAAAATGACCCGGGGGACCCCAAAATTACATCAGAGGAGCACAAAAATGATCCAGGGACCCCAAAATCACCCGGGGGAGCCCAAAATCACATCGGGGGACCCCAAAACCCAACCAGGGACCCCAAAATCATCACCCAGGGACCCCAGGGACCCCAAATGACCCAGGGGACCCCAAAATCACATCAGGGGACCCCAAAACCCAACCTGGGACCCCAAAATCATCACCCAGGGACCCCAAAATTACATCAGGGACCCCAAAAATGACCCGGGGGACCCCAAAATTACATCAGAGGAGCACAAAAATGATCCAGGGACCCCAAAATCACCCGGGGGAGCCCAAAATCACATCGGGGGACCCCAAAACCCAACCAGGGACCCCAAAATCATCACCCAGGGACCCCAAAATTACATCAGGGACCCCAAAAATGACCCGGGGGACCCCAAAATTACATCAGAGGAGCACAAAAATGATCCAGGGACCCCAAAATCACCCGGGGGAGCCCAAAATCACATCGGGGGACCCCAAAACCCAACCAGGGACCCCAAAATCACCCAGGGGAGCCCAAAACCAACCCAAGGAACCCCAAAATGATCACCCAGAGAACCCAAAATTACCCAGGGGACCCCAAAATTACATCAGGGGACCCCAAAACCCAACCAGGGACCCC
>NW_010194604.1:0-24267 GCF_000695765.1 Mesitornis unicolor
ATAAATACATATTCTCAGGGATTTATCTTAATCTCACAGGGCTCACATGTCCAGTGTATTGGGACAGTCTGTACTGCCCTGGTTTTGACCATAGTTAAACCCCTGTCTTCCCCCACTTCTGCCTCAGTGGAGCAAGAGTCAGACTTTCCATCCTGAAAATGGCACCAAGATCACTGGCATCATTCTCTTCTGGGGGCCAGGGAGGGTCAGGCCAGAGTAAAAGACTGTCTTTGGAACAGTGGTGACACACAACATAAACTTGACCACTTTAAGCTTCTCCAATTTATGCCAGAGGCTTCATTGGCCCTGCAAAAGGAAGAGGATGACTTTGAAGTTTCCTTCTGCCTTCCCTTGAGCAATTAAATTAGATCTTCTGTTCTCTAATTTTGGTTGGGTTTTTTTCAAGCTGATTTGTTTCTCCAACGCTGTTCACTGAAGGTGAAATTATTTCCCATTCTGGAAAGTATTATATCCCTTGCATACCTGCACGAACTTCAGTATAAGTTTCTACACCCTGTGCCTGCAGCAATCTTGTCTCTGTTGAAACATGTGAAGCCCAAATTTAGTCTTGAACATGTGCAATACAAGACAAAATTTGGCTCCCCAAGTGCAAAATAGCTCAGTTGTCCACTGACTCAACATCAAAAAAAGGATCAGCCTGTTGGAAAGAGTTCATTTTCAAAACTTAAAGTAGTAAGGAGGTGAGGAGAGGGGGGAAAAAATGAAAGAAAAAAAGAAAAGAAAAAAAAACCTTCATCTTTTATGCAGCCAAGTATCTAATCATAATGTTCTGTTGAAAACCTGACACACACAATAAACTTCTTTTCACAAAAAAATTAACCAGAATATTTTTCTACTATATTAAATTTCTCTTTCCTTTCAGCTTTATTACTAATATTTATAAAGCATTTGTTGACAAAATCACCCTTAATTAGAATTTACAG
Source organism: Mesitornis unicolor (assembly GCF_000695765.1). Classification (NCBI taxonomy): domain Eukaryota; kingdom Metazoa; phylum Chordata; class Aves; order Mesitornithiformes; family Mesitornithidae; genus Mesitornis; species Mesitornis unicolor. The sequence continues at coordinate 945 of NW_010194604.1, forward strand.
GAAGTAATCCTCATCATACAATCTGAACCAAGGTACCTCTGAAAACAAGTGGGTGCTATTCCTGCGATTGGCTAGGGTAGTAGAAGTTTTTATGCTTATTTTCATTCCATATTTAAAAAGAGACCGCCCACAGCCTCACAATCCTTTAAAGGAAACCAAAACACAGAGCTCATTCAGTGAGATTTTAATCTCCAGTTTAAGTAAAACCATAAACATTGTCAGAGACTCCACCAGAAGGATGGCTGACACAGCAACTGCACCTGCTGTATGTCCTCAGTGCAGGCAGCTCCGGTGAGCTGAGCCACTGATACCCCAAAACTGCTGCCCAAGCTGTGGAGGGGGGCAGCTTTCCTGGGACCCCAGCCAAACCTGCACCAGAAAACCACCATTGACTACCCTGGACATTTAGTTCCAAGCACAGAGATATTTTGTTGGCTTGTGGATGCACATATTTGATTATACATGGCATTTAAGGAGAATAAATCATCAAGATCCACAATATTCCTATGCAGCAGAAAATGTATTGCTAGAAACTATAGGAATAGCAGAACTCGTACCAAGCAGGCACTAAGTTCACCCATCTGTTACACTACCATGACACACCAAGATGCCCCAGTGAGAGGCACAGCATAGGAATCTGGTTATACACTGCAATACCAACTCTGCTGTTATCCTTGGCTTCACCCTTCCTTCAAGCCTTCTGCTACACATTCCTCCCACCCATCATAAACACAGAAAGCAAAGCCCAGGGATTTCACTGAACAGAGCTCTGAGTGGCAGGGATAAAGCTATAGGACCTGATTCCCGGCTACATGAAAGCAAAAGATGCGAAAGTCTTAAAGTACTTTGGCAGAAAGCTAGCTCTGCATAACCAAGAATGCAAGCTCTGTGGTTAGTTGATCCCTGGAACAGTTCTGCAGATTTCTGAGTAATATTGCACAGGGTGAGTTTGGCTGTAATTTTTTGATATCTTTAAATTACTTACTGCTGTGTTTTCCTTTCTTGTCTTTTTGGTCTTTTATATAAGCTTTCCTCTAAAAACTTACAGGAGAAGTGAGAAAAATAGGTATCGATCAGAAAACAGTCAGCAATTTCCACTGCAGAAAATTTTAATCCTGGGAGAGAAATTAGTTCCAGTAGCCACCCAAGCAGTGATGTAGCCCCATCTAGAAAGGATACATCTGCTGCCTCAAGGAGTTTTTCAAGGAAAAGAGCATTCCAAAAATCTTTATTACTGTTATTACTCTTTTTATAGCCATTAATTGAGTCTTTAGGCTGCTAAAGCTGCACCAACCTGTTTCTGTGTTATTGTCGCCCTTCTGTGCCCAGAGAAATAATGTCAGTAAAAAGATGGAGTAGAAAGGGGAATTGAAGTTGCATGAATGAGGCAGATGAGTTGAGATTATTACAGGGTATTTCAGAAATATTATATCTTTTCCCCCTTTTCTTCAAACACAGTCTTAGCATCTGAATACAACAGTCTAACTTAGCAGAGAAAGGAGAGAGAGAAATGGCTTATGACTCCCATATGTTTTGGTACCTTTAAAATAAAGGCATGGTAATACTTAAATAGTATTATGCTTCAAACAGCTGGTACTGTGCTCGTTGCTATTATCATCTGTCTAATTATATTGGAATGTGACAAAAAAGGAAAAAAGGGGGTTGCTTTGACAGCTCTGGGCTCAGGGCTCCCAACGGGCCACCAATTAGAACCTCGAAAAAGGAAGGAACTTGTAAAAACTAATGACTGCTCAGCAATGGGATATAGACCTATTTTTGTCTTAAAAATACTTTTTTCCTACAAGAAGTCTAGCCTCCTTTAGGTCAAGCAACTTTCTTTAGGTCACTTTCATCATATATAAACAAAATCAAAGATATTTTTGGTCAGTCAGCACTTCTTTTCTGGTTTTTGTTTGTTTGCTCTTTATTTTCCCAATTATATACCTTGGATTTTATAAATATGCAAAAAACTGACATTAATTTTCATGTGATGAATTATCAAATTCTGATTTCCAGAAGTTCACAATCAGTCTGAAGGGTTTAAGTAAGTGGCCCTATGTACATTTGCACAATAAGATCTAATTCCCATAGCATTCAGAGAACAGTGCACTGTTTTCAATGCACTGATTCAAGTTCTATCCACTGTTGACTGATTCATTCTTTCTCAGACTCAGTGACATCTCTCATGCTTATGGAAAAAATAAAAATTAAACAAAACGCTGAGCATTACCAATGTTATTTAAAGCAGCATGCAGCTGAAAAAGCTTAACAACATACAGGATGAGATGTAAAATATGATCCACTAAGGAAGTCAGTTATACTAGTTGAAGGCTTAATCCAGCCACACAGAGGTTAATGGGGATCTTTTCCCCTCACTCTAGTGCAACTGGATTTGGCCTAAACAATTTTCTCTGTAGTGGAAAGAAATTAGCTTTTTATCTCTGTCACAATTCTTTTACCACTGCACCGTAGCGTCCATGTCTTTCCTTTTCTACCACTCTCTTGCTCACATTTTAAAATAGAACTACATTGCTGCTGTATAAGCATAATAGTATGTGAACACAAATCTTGTTTAGGTGAGGATAAATAAAGTTTTTCAAATGTTTTTGGATCTCAGTTTTGGAGCTTCTCTGAGTCAATATCACAATACTTGGCAATTCAATTTTCTGGTTTGAAATTGCACAGAATGCGTTTCCACAGACAGGACTTGCCTAGGTAGCTCAGTTCAAAGTCAAAAAAAGCCAATTCTGCACAGGCATTTATTTTTCATCTTTAAATCCTTGCACTGAGGTCATTTGTACCCAGAGGCTCTGCTCAGTGACAGCTGCACAATCAGAGCCACAGGTGGAGGAAGGGTTGTGCTTGGTATGACAACTCTGCCATTTCAAAGTAAGATGGTTCAAGCAAGAACCATTTATCTATGTTCACACATCGCATACAAGCTGTTTTGGCTCCATATCCAAAGGACTCCTTTTAATTTAGCATTTACAAACAACAGTGTTCATAGGGAATATTCCTAGATGTGAACTTGAAAAATAAGAATACACTTATAGTTTATACTCAAATACTTTTCAAAAAATACGGCTTATAAGAGTCACTGAACTGATCTTTCAATATTAATATTTTCTGTCCATGGATTCTTTAGTGCTCTCACTTCCCACAGAATTTCCTTCTCCGTGTTGTCTAGATACGATAACAACCACACATCTTTGAATGCCTTATAATGCAGACTGAAAATACTGTCCTTTCAAAGGTATACAAAGTTGTTGTCAGTACTTTCAATACATATATTAAAAGAGAGAATGTATACAAGACATGAGAATGTAATCTTAAATACCTGCTACCATTTATAATATGTTATTCAAAGTTACATCAGTTGTATTATCAGCTAGAGTATCTCATTGTCCCAACAGTTATTAGCATGAAGAAGATGTTCAGTTGCTCCAATTCTTTTAATGACACCCCTTTGGTCACCAAAATTCTTGTATTTATTTCTGTAACTATAGTGGTAGAAGACATTTACTGAGAAGAGGCACAGAAATTTAAAACAGGAATATGATATTAGTTTTTAATTATTTAGAATATTTTCTTAACATCCGAGTAATATGCATTTGGAGGATGCATCCTTAGAATTGCTCTCATAGGTGTTTCCTACTTTTTCCAATTTTGTAACAGGTAATCAGAAGTCTTTTCAAGAATCTTAAATCTTAAATCTTATCAAGCTGTGTTCCTATACTATAACATTCTTTCCAGTTTCTGATGTGAAGTCTAAGCCTATCTTGTTTTGCAAGCCTAGTTTACGAATATAGTCAATTTGTCATTGTAGCTTTTCCATCAATTATTTCACTGAAAGAGACTGAAATTTCTCTCAGAAGCTAATATTGTATTCTTCCATACTCTTCAACTTCTTTTCTGCTCTTATGTAGTGCTGTGACAGTGATTCACATGATATGGTCTGCAGGGCACAAGAGCAAAACCCTTTTATTTACTAAAAGATATTTTGGTGATACTAAGGCCTTGGTTGCAAAGTTATCTGTACCGGCCTGGCTCCTGAAGTTTATGTTCACAATACGTATCATTTCAATTTAAAAGTGACAGAATGTAAACCAAAAAAGGTACACTCACAACAGCTACAAGGAAAACTCACATAAAGCCACTGGGAGCTGGGGTGGAGCCCCATGGCCACCAAGATCCTGCAGCTTAGCAAATTGCCACTGGCCGGCTGTCACCAGAGATGTGTTCTGTGCCTCAGCCTGACGTACCCACTGAGCCATGCGCAGCAGTTGCATGTAGTAGTAGAGCAATGCACCTTTCTGATGACATACAACCTTCTTTAAGCTTCAGGTCCCACTCTTGTGTAAGAGGTTACTCTTTAACCTGTACAAAATACAAGAGACAAAAAGGGACAAATACGCAAAAGGTATCTTTTCTTCTTTTCAAAGGCACATGAAGGACTGTGTGTTTTCACTGCATCTCCTAGAAATGGACTGACACATCAGAGATTGCCATGCAACTACAAAAGTCATGTTTTCTATCTGTTTCATACAGATGGAAATACACTCAAAAATAATTTTAAAAAATCATTATCAGAAAGCAAATCTAGTCTGCTGGCTTTCTTTAGTAGTGCTGCAGCCATTGAAAAGAGGTTCAGCTAGGATCTTTCCAGCACCAAAAAAATAATAAATTAAGTTTTCTACAGAAAAACCCAACAGTGATGAGCAACACTGGTTGCAGAAATGACAGTTTAGGGAGGGTTTTGGATCGCCAGAAAAGGTTGACTTCGCAGTGAACACTAGCACTGTGATCCACAGCCCCAAAGTGATAGCATCAATGGCAACATCAGGCTGTGCTTTAGTCCTCATCTTCAGCCCTGCCTCTGCTGGGAACCTTCCCCTGACAGCAGAGCTGGGAGGTGTTCGGTGGACAGCTGTGGGCCGGCTGCTTACAGACAAAACCTTTCCTGGTGCTATGGGTCTAGCTCAGAGAAGCTCTCCCATAGAGTAAGCTCTTTCCTTGTTTCAAAAGCTATATAACTTCCATTCTTTTTCCTGTTGCATTCCACTTCCTGCACATGCATTCAATTTTTAACCAATGTGAAAGCTTTCCTTTTTAAGGCCATACCTCAGACCATGCTGTGTGCCTCTATTGGCATATCAAGACAGTTATAATAACACAGATTTATTACACAGTGGTAAAACAATCATGTTAAAAAATAAAAATGCAAACCAAACCAAATGGTACTGTAAAAGCAGGTACAGGTAAAGCACACAGCTTTCTTGAATGATCAATTTCATAGTAAGTTACATCATTACCCATTTTACCTCCTGCTCAACAGCTTTTTCCCCCCACCTTGTTTCCCAGCTTGACTTTATTTGATGAGATCAGCTGTTCATATGCAGTCCATAAACAGCTGGAGAAATTTACCCTGTTGTGAATGAGACTCTGTATAACTGAGGAAAATTAGCTCAATCTTAAGTTCTCTGTTAGGGACAGAAAAACATCCTCCTGTAATAGCACACCATGAAAGCTAAATACATATACATGTGTCTTCATAGTTTACAAATATGAGAGCCTGTATATAGTCTTTAAGGGTAGACTTACAGTTTAAATCTCTTGAAAAAAAAAATGAAGACAAAACCTCTATAGGTATATTTGATCCAAAGCCATTTGCTTTCTATGGGGTTCATACAGCTACTTTTCATGTTAACAGTTTGGTGCCACTGAAAATGCTACTGCCTCCAATACTAATTAGAGAGGTGCCAGTAATGGTTTTCTAATTAAAGCTGATTTGACTTTTGTATGTTAATTAGTCTCAGTTAATATCAATTAAATAAAGGAATAATGGGGTCATTTCACATTTAAATCACAGAACCTTCAAGCATAAGCTGCCTTAGAGGAAATTAGCTTGTAATTAAACAGTGTTATTAATAATTGCTTGTAAATTGTAACATCCAAGCTGTTGCACAGGCCATACCTAGTGGTTACAATTATAACCATCCACACAAAAACCGACAGAGGTAAGTTCTGAATATTCCTTTCTGAGGATTTCAATCTGCATGGTTTATTTAAATCTCCTCCCTTCATAATTAACATCATCCATCGTTGTCTGTCAACAAGACATTTGTTTCACAGAGTACTATAATGCATTATTCCACAATACTGTCCCTGTTTGCATTCACCTGCGTCCTGACAGCAGGGGGACCTCCCTGTTCTCCGAGCTCCTCTCAGCTACACAGCCAGGCAGAAAGCAATTTTTCAAACATAAAAAACTGTATTTACATGCAGCAGTTAACACAGAATGAGCCTCTGGTCATACTAAGATAATGTAAAATTACAATGTGAGAACTAATATTAATAATATTGTCCACTGACCTATTTAATACTCTTTTGCCTGCACAATCTCTATATTAACAGTTTAAACACACAACCAAGCAACTGATACATGCTGTCCTCAGAAAACAGACATTTATCTTCATAACAAGCTTAAAGTCTTAAGTTATGTCTATGTTGTTCTGAATGGGTGGACGGAATGCCCATGCTTCTCACAATTAGATATAAGCAGTTTGTGAAAGCAGATAAAGGCAAAAAAAAATTGACCTTATCAAAATCAATATCAAAATACCATCTACCTCCAGCTAGGCTACAATTTTACTCAAGGACTCTGATAACAGGAGATCTTGTGCTGTCACAACCATTCCTTGAAGCACACCTATTATGGTGCATTCAGCACAATAAAAGACTGCACCCTTTAAATGCAATTCAATTCAAATGCAATTCCCCAGAGAAAAAAAAAAAGAGAGAGGGAGAAGAGAACCTCAAATCTAGGAGACTGCACTTAGTAAAGAAACTAAATATATAAAGTAATAACCATACCAGAGAAGTATCACACTATGTTTCTAAGCTTCCTCATACTTGAGAATCTCAGCCAGGTTTTGTAAGTTCTACTAAGTGAATAGTTCTAGGATAGTTATTGAGAAACCAAGTAACTTCCTTGACTTCAGGAACAGAATCACAGATAATGTAAGATCCACTCAAATCAGTATCATTTCTTAGATAATTTCAGTGCTCCAAATCAGTCCCTACAAAAAACAGATAAGGCAATTTTACTGTTGAAAAATAGATGATAGCCTACCTGACTATTCATCTTTGTCAGCAATTATCTGATGAAATACAGCAAAACCTCTCATCCCTTCCTTCAGCTCAGTCAGCAGCTCACCTGTGAATTTCCATGCTGTTACCCTGACCTTTAATTAGTTAATCAAGCTACTCTGCTTTATACTGGAATATACTGATCACAAAGCATAACGTTCATCACCATCCTGGAAGTGAAGTCACCTTTAATGATGCCCTCTCTGTGAGCCAACACCTAGAAAAGCAGAGCAGCATTCATTACACTGTCTTTTCCAATCAGTGTCTCCTCCCTCCAGACATTGTATCACTGCTGCTGAGAAGTCAGATCATACTCAGCTGTGCACTGAGAGAGGCAACACCTGCTACAGGACTCTGAGGCACTCAGAACAGTCAGAAACAATGGTTGTACTGCTTTTGGGTAACATCTTGCTATTAAACCACTTCCATAGTAGGACAGGAAGAACAAAGTGGAGGAATTGTTTTGCTAAACTTTTGGGAAATTGTCATAGACTGTTTCTCCTTAGTAAGTCAGCTGATAGGTAGAGGGGAAAAATATAATCTGAAAACTCTTTTCTTGTTCCCATTTGAACTTTTAGAGACCATGGCTAGGGTAATTGTATGGAGGTAAGCATATATTGCTAAGGAGCAGAGCTACACCACTGACAGTACTGCACATCTCTACATCTGCCTATTTACAGGGGCTCTGTAAATCTGTGTCTTTTTCCTGAGAGGCAGAGACTGAGCACTGTTTCTGGCAGGTGCAAGTTGCGTTTGTATCCCAGAATGCTTTCTCTAGTAACCGCTTTTTTATGGCCTCAGGTTTTTCTCTCCTTAAAAAGTCTCACAGATCAGTTCAGAGCTCAGTAAGCTGGCATCTCTTACACCACTTTCTTTCTTGGTTCATTTCAGATTCTCTTGTTATTTGAGCCTGTTACCCTCCTTCTCTCAAGGAAGGACGGAGATGGCTACAGATGCACCTGCTCAGAGATCACAGTCAGGCACTTGCAACTGGATCTGCCACATGGGAATTAATCTCTTAAACCTACAGACAGCAGAAAACCACATGAAAATGAATGGCTCTGAGAGACCATGACAGCCTCAGCTGCTTGCAAGCATTTCGTATCCTCTCTCTTTCCATTTACAAATATAGCAGTGTGCAACAAAGGAATAAAATTACAAGTGAATATTGGCTTCTTTTTCCAGACCTTCAAAGAAAACAACGTAGAAACTAGATCTCTTGCAGTAGCAGGACTGCCAGGGGAGCAGAGATGGGTTGGCTGAAGGTGGCTCCTTCGCCTTGGTCCCACACTGCTTGCTATGGAAGGTGGCAGAGACCTGACCCGCAGAGATGGCACAGCTTGTCCTGAGGAGCATGTTTGAGCATGATGCTAGGAATGGTTTTCCGCTGTTCCGCCACTTCTGTGCTCCTTGACATGTGTTAAGTGGGTTCAAGTGAGTGTAACCAATGCTGAGGGGGAACGTTTCACACCCACTTTGTGCAGGTGTAAGTAACTATATGAAGTACATAGGCAGGAACAAAGTACATAGTTGGGAACATGTTTACATCCTCCTGCTAAGGCTGTAAATACTACATATCTAAGCAATATATATCAAGCACAGAGGTAGGAGAAAAAAATCCCTTTGTGAATGTCAGTTTGATGCACTCGATGCTAAGTCTCATTACTCTTTCCCACAGGTTTATACTCACTAGATTAATGACAGTGACACAAACAGGGTTTGGCCTCTAGTCTGTGTGATCAACCTTTTCTGGGCTCCCTGAAATTATATTGCCAATAGATCTCATTACTTGGTTTTCTTAAGTTAGGATTCGTTCTCCCTGAAGAGGTGAAATAAAAGAAATGAAACATCTTCAGAGTTTTCCCTTTCTCACCGACTAGCCAAATTATAACAACTGTGGCAGCATGGTCCCATCTTACCTTGATCCAAGATCGGTACAGTTCTGGGTCTTCTGATGAACTATTTCCAAAATTGCTTTCAGTTTGAGCTGTTGTACAACACATTTGGTAACCACAGAATAACAAGAGTGCAACTCAAAACTAGCACACTGCAAGGGTTCAGATGATTTCATGTTAGATAATAGCTCACAGTTCATGAATGTCTTATTCTCTTAGTTTTAGCTTAGCTCAAGCACATTCTGTCTACAGATGTATGTGGACAAATTCTTTGAGGGGAAAAACACAACATGAATAAATACTAAACGACAGTGTCAGACTTGGGAGATGGAAATGATACATGATTGTCACGTCAGAGCTGAAAAATACACTTCCCAATGATTTCATAGGATTATCACTCTCAAAACTCACGATAAAAAGGACAAAGATTTTATTAACTATCTTAGCCCATATTGCTGATGTTAATACTGAAGAAGTTAAAAAACAAAACAAAAACCCTCAAACCGAATAGCACAAAACCACAGCAGAAGTCTACCATTAAATTGAAAAAAAATATATCAGGATGGCCTTGCAGTTATGAACTTCACATTGCAATTGAAAAACAGCACTTCTACAGGCAAAGCCACCTACAAGTGTGTAAGAAGGTCTGAGTTTTAATCCATTTTGGAAACTCATTTATGTTTCTTGAAGATGCTTAGCTTGGTGCAAGCAGATAAGTTACTCTAACCCTAACAACAAGAACACCAGCAGCAACATGCACGAGCTCTCAGTGGTGGATCTGACTTTCACACAGACTAAACTCCTGCAGAAAGGCCTGCTTAAGTAGTGTTGGTATCACTAAGGAGCCACTAGCATTTGGACATGAAGCAGTGAAGTAATATTCTAGTCCACTCTGGGAGGGTTTGAGTCATAGCTTCTGGTGTGAGCCCTTTTGCATTGGCTGCAGTTGTTAATAACAGGGCCATAAATTAAACTTAATTATAAAGTTAATACATCATAACAGGTACTGGAAGCGATGGCTGCAGCCTCTGCTACATGGTAGGTCAGTCACAATTCAGTGGTCTGTATGATATATTGCGATTATCACACAGAGAGTAACGCCCTTTCATGCTGAAACCAACAGGGTCTCACTGAGGCCCAGGAAAAGCAGTACATAATTCAGTGAAAAATTCTCTCTGAAAAGCCCTTGAGTATGGCTAAGCAATGATCTTGTTTACCTCATTTAGCCCCAACTTCTCCAAGTGAGATCTGGCCATGAAGAGTTCTTATGCTCTCTGTTATCCAGCCGGGACAACGTGTCCTGTCTTTGTTTTCAGCCATCGGGCTTGTGTCAAACACACCCTGACAGCTGCAAAATTTTTTGTGAAAACAACAATTCCACTTTTCCTTTCCATCTGCCTGCAGATGGTTTAAATCTGACCCATCAAAAGGAGAAGGAAAAAAAAAGGGAAAAATAATATTCCAGTGGAGATGAAATTATAGTGATTGCTGATTTAATATAAAGAAAATAAGAGGTTTGAGATTTGCAGAAGAGTCCTTACAGTGATGAATTAAGCTGTGCATGGGAGAACTGGAGGCTTTACCAGTTGATCTGAGCTCTCAATACTTCCTCTCAGATGTCTTCAAATCAACAAACAGCCACATGAAAAATAATCAGCTACGTCTGTTGTGGATGACAGCATTTTTTTTCTCCTCTACTAAGGAGAACTTTTGTTAAAAATCACTGAAATACAGTCCAAAATATAAGAAGGGAATAACTTCTGAAGGAGTGGATCTGAAACTTGAGGATCCTACTTAGTTTCAGTGTTCCTCTAAGTTTCTCTATGTTTCAACTCCAAACAAAAAAAAAATTGATGTCATTCCCTGTTTGTTACCAACCTCCTGCATTGAAAATGCTGCTTTGCAAGTACGTGCACGTGGTGAATAATGAGTTTGTTCATGGAGAACATGAGCTACTGCAGGTAAATCCCTAATCAACTAGTTTCAATGCTTGCTGTTTGATGAGACAAGCACACGCTGCAAAGTATCATAAATACAAAGGAACAAAAATAAATATTCTCTGCCTAGGGATATGGGAGTGAAGAATGAAATGGCATCTCTTGTGCTGGTCTCTTCAAGACCACATGCAGACATTGCAGTGAGGAGGAAGTGAGAAGTTCAGTGCTCTATTCTTGAGTTGTTTCTGCCTCCAAGTCTCTGCTTGGCTCATCCATTTCTGGGGCTCTCTGCACAAGTAGCACATTTTGGTCTTTTTGCTATCTACTTTCATATAAAAAGCAACTATTTCTCCATCACAGAAAACAACAAAAAATTAACCAGGCCACATATGAGCCACAAAACAGCAAATTTTTTTCAAGTTGTGGGCTTTAACAGTGGCCTCAAAGAGTTTACTATATCATCTAGGCTGTTAGCAATATCCAGTCACTGCAATGAAACATACACCATCACTGGAAGATGTCATGTGGGACAAGGGCTGAAGAAACAGCAGTTAAGGAACCTGTCACTTTTTAAACTGGGAGAATGTAGCATTAAGGCATTATAAAATGCTGTATATTGCTAGAGTGCCCTGTCCCCATAGTGCTGGGTGGTTTTTTTGCATTAGGGCACAGGTAAGGTGGGGATGAGGTTCCTAACAGTACTAGATCTCATAAAGATCCTTTCAAGCCTATTCACACAGAAATGTCATTGACAGCATGGCAAAAGTCCAGCTAGGCTAACTGGTAGCAAGGTGAATAAGCAGCAGCAGGCCTCTGTAGGGTGCATTTAAGCTGTTTCCCTTGTCAAATGTAAAAGTGGCCTTTTTCTGAGGGAGTCAGAATGTCTCCTGGGATCCTGCTATCTGCTTTACCCAGGGCTGTTGCTCGTGCCAAGCACTTCCATTTGCTGTGACTGAAACCATCAAACAAACAAATGGAGCTTGTATTTGTATTGCACCTTCTGACATACATGAGTCCAACTGTCACAGCTTATGGACAGGTCAAACTTGCCATGCACACAGATACTGTGTGACACAGGGTTGCTGTGCCACGTCCCTGGACATTTGCATTGCCAAACAGCCAGGACTTTGGAAGACTGCCTTTAAAGCAGTGGAACTGGAAAACAAGAGAGAGGATAGGGGTGGAAAAAATAATTAAAAACAACAGGTGGCTAATTCTACATCCTGTAGAATTCAGAAGTAGTGCAGAGAATTATAGTGCGTAGAAGATTAATTACCCTCTCTGAAAGTATGTCTAAAAAGCAGCACACTGTTTAATTTGAAGAGTCTAGTAGTGCTATAGACTGAGCTTGTTCTGGATGACTTTCTTTTCTTCTTACTGCAGTTCCCCCGAAGTCTCCAGTAGGATCACATGCATACATAGTCTTTGGCTCTCCCTGGCTAAATAAAGGACTTGAAGCTGCAAAACTGTCACCCTTTCCTAAGCAATAGATTCAATTCAGGAAATTAATACTCATATACCAGTGACTAACGCTTCTGTCAGGCTAGTTACGAACCATCTGAGGACAGCAGCCTCGAACAGAGTGTGCCATGTATTGTGTCTTGCATTACCGTTCTTGAAAGGCCAAGTTCAATTGGACCCAGGCACCATACCACCTCTAATGAAAAGCAATTGTGGTGTGCTGCCTTCAGGGCATGTGCTTCCGAGCTCTGTGGAAAGCAGGTTTCGCCACAGAGTAGGAGGTTCTTCACAGAAGTTCAGTCAGATTTTAGGGTATCACATAGACTCACCCAGACTCCTCCCTCTTTGTCCAGTGGGAATCATAGAGAAGCGATCATCTTGGAACAGACACAGATGCTTAAAAAAAGAGGGGATGATGGAAAAAAAAGCATTACACAAAGGCTACTCACGTGAGCAACAAGTACACCCCACAGCTGTTAGCTTTGTTTTGCATATTTTACATATTTACATACACAAAATATTTCCAAACATCCCTGTGTTTATTTAAAACTCCATCAGTAACATGTCTGGCAGAACAGATCCAGTGCAAATACATTCATTAGATGGCACTTCCTTGCATTAGTTTTAAAATGCACCAAAGAAGACAAAAAATATCCTGTTTCCAGAGAAGGAAGAGCTATCTCTGTAATCCTGAAGTAGTCACCTTACAGGAAAGGCCTTCAGCCAAACAGTCTGAAAATGGATGAGGCAACACTTCTGAAACAAGGACAGTCGATACATTAGAGAAAGGGGCTTTTTTGCTCACATGTCACAGAAACCAGTTGCTTATGGGTGGGTGGTGGGAGAGAGTTGGAATGGGAATAAATCCTTCAAAGGAAAGGCTGAACAGCTTTCCTCAGATGGTGTAGAGTAGTCAAAGAAACTGCTCACGATCAGAAAGAGGTGGAGGGGTGGGGGGTGTTGCCTCCTCCTAAAAGCATATTCCTGCTTAACAACAGGCAGATTGACACCCATGTACATGCTCATCTTCAAGTGGCATTAGCCCCAGTTCAGAAAACGTCAAATTATTATCTGAGAAAGCATTTGGCCATGAACATTTCTGGCTTTCATTTGTAAGACATCCCTTCTCTTCCAGTCCAGCCAGCCAGGAAACTGGGCAACCCCACTGTCCCTGATCACCCTCTGTGGGCACCATACAACTTGAAAGTCTGGCCATAGGAAAGAGCATAGGACTGGCTTCTCACATACTCCTGTGATGAGAAAGCCAAGGAGGAAGGGAGCATGAGGCGATGCTGCTGCTCCACATTGCCTCATTGAGCTTACTTGCCAGGTGGAGCGGGGCTCTCCCCCTCAGAGCCAAGAAATTAACTTCTCCACAAAAGCAAACCAAAAAGAAAAGGGTGAAGAAAAAACAGGGGTAGTTGTGCAACTCATGGTGATCCCATTCAGCATTGGCTCTGTTGCTCAGAAGACAGACAAAGGAGGGCAGAAAAAACACATCATTGAGGGGGAAGATTTATCCAGACTGTTACCCCAAAGTGCTTTACTGATGGGGCTCTACAGAAGTCTCCCAACTGGCTTCTACACAGACACCAAAAAATAAGGTCATACCTTTTACATTCGAGAGGAACTAGGGAGTTTCCCGCTGAGAAACTGGCTTCCCTAAAGTTGAATTTTCTCTTCCATCTCCATCAGAAAAGAATAGAGTGTTATTCTTAAAAGGGAACAGATTTTTTGGCTTTGGCCAGATATAGAAATCTTTGTTGCTATATTTGGCTTCCAATGTAGGACTCTGCTTGCTGGTGGGAGGAGGAAATTAGAGCTGGTGTTATTCATAACTAAATGGGCACAAAAACAAACCACCTCCCTCTGAACCTTGGTGCTACTATGGGCATTCATATAAGAAATCATTTTCAAAGCCTGTGATATCGCTGTAGATGCAACAGCCAAGATAAAAACTTTATTATCCGCTCATTTTCCCATAGTGATAAACCATTGCAGATGTACATTTATTGTCAAGGCAAGGACACTGGTGTAGTTCCTGGTGTTGTTTTGTTGTTTTGGTTTTTATAAATATCATTTCTCACTTGCCTTCAAAGAAAGCAAAAGTGATATTCTGAAGGAGAAGCAATTACTGGAAGGCTGCAGCATCCAGCCCCCCCTCCCAACAGCCCCAAAAAAGAAATCAGCTAAATTAATCGTCATCCCAGCCCAATGCACAGCTCAGCTGTGAGGAATTCTCACCAGATGTCTTGGTCTCCACCCAGCCTCCCACGTCATGCAGGCAGCATAACCCCTCAGAGTCCGAGGTCCTACCAGGACAACTGGCTCCACTGCGCCTGGAGTCTCCATGAAGAGCTGATGGCACCCCATTCTCACAGGGCCAGCCAAACCCAGACCCAGCAGCTGGTCCCTGGCCATTCTCACCTCCCTCACCAGCATGGAGGATGCCAGCCCTGCTCCTCACATTTTCTCTGGCATCTCCCTGTGCCAGGCAGGCTGGACACCACTGAGGCCACCTGGCTGGATCCTGGCTCTGAGGGAAACACCTCTCCCAGACACCAACTGGAACCATCTCTCAGCTGATAACATCCAAAACGAGATTTATCCAGATCTAACTGATGAGATTCTCTATAGGCATTAAGGTCACTAAAGCCAACTGAGTGACACTGATTTACGTTAAGGGAGGATACAGATCATCATGAATAAAATCGGTCACAAAATAATGCTAAGTCTTGAGCGTCACTTCCCCTGCTCTCATTTCTTAATGCAATGAGAGAATGCAGAAATAACCCCCATGAGCATGTGGAAACCCAGGTGTGGGGCAATGCAGCTGGATCCCTACTCTGGCAAGACCACTAGAAGTTACAGGAAGAACAAAAAGCACTCCAGCTAGCTCATCCCCTAACTTATGCACTCTTGCTTCCTAAAATATAATTGCTTTGCTGAGGATAATTGTGATTGTCTTAAAGCAACAGGGCTCCCATGACTTTTCTCACAGACTAAATCACAGTGTATACAGTTCACTTCAAAGAAATTTCCTGCAATGTTTATCCTGTTTTCCTTGACACTTGGTTTATACCAAATGTCAAAGTCCTCACATTATTCTGGTATTTTTTGATGACTGCCACATCCCCCTCTACATCTTTCATGTATTAGCCAAGTGATCATTAGGCATTATTTGCTTATTCTTTCATCAGTCCACATCCCATCTGCAACCTCACTGTCCATGGAGACTTTCTCTCCTGGTAGCTTCCAACCCTATTCTCTCCTACAGGTAGCTTTTGAATCCAGTCTCCTCCTTTCCTGGCCTTCTTTCTCCTTGAGTTTCTGGCTAGCAGCTCTTTCTCCATTTCTTCCTCACAACCTAAGAAAGAAGAAAACAGTGATTCTGCACAGAGAAGTGCCTTGCTTGCTGCCTGGTCCTGGAAACAGGGCCTGGAGCATGATGCATGGGAATAATCCTGCTCATCTCCTGATCCTCTGAAACAGAGTACATCCCATATGGTCACAATCTTCACAGGATTTTGCAAACACACTCTTTTAACAGCTCCCTGCTGATTGCATTCAAGTGGCAATTTTTCAAAAGCTTGGCCAAAGTTTGGAGGTTTTTCTTTTTCCTCTCTGTTGGAACAGTAAATGATGTATCTGTGACCAAGACACCAAACCTTCACCCCTCAAGACAGAACATAGACATGCAAACATTTCTTAATTAAAGAGTTTTAAAATAATTTTAGCAAGGGCAAAGTTACCTCCTTAATGAGGATCACTGAACTTTGCCAAAAAAAAAAAATCAATTTGAGATAAATAATTTGCTTGGAAAGTCTCTGCTTGATGACTGTAAAAACTGCCAGAAAATTATAAAAGTAAAAAGGGTCTTATACTAAGAAGTATCAACTAGTGATTCTACTAGGTCTGACTGTAAAATAGCCTCTACTGTTAATACAACTTCACAGAATCACAGAATCGCTCGGTTGGAAAAGACCTCCGAGATCATCACGTCCAACCGCTCCTGTCTACCCCCTAAACCATATCCCTAAGTACCTAACTTAAAATGATCTTTAAGAAACATAATAAAAAAAAGACAGGTACTATTGCTAAAGCAATTGACAGTATCTGAAATGGAAAGCTAGTGCCTTCATGAGAGCCCTGCTTGAAATCCCTTTGATGTTAGGCTTTCACTCCATCCAATTTCAGTAGACAAACAGTTTAGAACACTTGTTTTACAACATTTTCAGTAGAAGACAAACCCTTGGCTCTAAAAATTAATCTCATGAAAAGAAAAGGAAACTCAGAATGCTGTAATTTACAGAGATTTATGAGTTCTTCAGTTGCATAAGAATAAAAAGAAAGCATTAGCTAATTGTTGAGAAATACAGACCAAACAAAAAATGCTACATAAAAAATTTAACAATTCACATTAAATTATTTATTCAGTAATTAAAACAGTGACAATTTTCTTTATACAAAACTCCCCCACCAGTTTTGATGAGGAGCAAAAAAGTTTAATGGAGGTTTGAGGGAAGCAGGGTTTCAAAACAGTGGGGGAGGGAGGAGAGGGACCCTGATTTGACTGATGGTTTTAAACAACAGCTACAAACAGCTAGCAGGGAAAGTGCAGCACAGTTCTGCAGATACTTTACTTGATTACTGTAAACCTCAACTGCTATAAATATTGGTTGTCTATAGGTGATAGTTACCTGAGCCCAAGCTCTCCAGAATCAAAGCCGATCCAACTGAAGGCCACCAATGTTGGACCACACCCTAGGCCACCTCACTGTTCCAGCCAATACTGGACTGCAAATTAGGCATTCAAGGCTGGTCCAGATGATCTCAATGTCACCTAAGATTTCCAAAGGCATAGAGAGGAGAAAGCAGTATTTGGACTTCCGTGTGCAAATGGCCATCATCTACAATACACAGCTGATCCATCCTGAAGGCTTGAGCCTTGGAGCAGGTGAATGAGAGCTGATATTTTAATTACCTCTATCCCTTAACAATCTTTATTGAGAGCTAAAATCTTCCTGCATTTCACAGGGAACTCCAGTCCAGCTTTCACAGATCCCATTGTGGTGTCAAGGAGGCTGCCGAGCAAGAAGAGGGAGAGGATTCATGGGCACTGTGCAGACTAGGGGCAGCTAAAACACAGGTTTCCAGGAACATCTCCAATTCCCCCTGGCAACCAGTTCACCCCATGAGATGGGGCAAGTATACAGCTGCCAGCATAGCCTAATTTTAATATTTTGAGAAGTTGCTGCCCAACCATCTACATACAATACTGGAAAGGATCATCTTTGCTCACAGCTCTACCAGCTCAACCTCTGCAAGAAGACTGCTCCTGTCTCAGGGAGTGGATTTTGACCTTGCTCAAGCAAGAGTCCCTTAGCCTTTAAAGGGACATCTTCCTGCATCAAAATTGTCAGATTGTGCCCATAGGGCTAACATGTAAAAGCAGTATTTATTTTAAAATACCTTTTGGCTTTACATGAGATTTCTGTTCCAAACAACATGCATCAACTTTTTAAAAAATCCACACACAAACAATATTTATAATCCAAATAACCTTTAAAAGCTCAAAGGCTGACATATCAAAGCCAAGAAGTTAATCTTAAAAATATATATATTTCTAAATTGTTTATAAGAAATATATGTTGCTGGTCCATTGATATGGAGAAAAAGCTTTGTACCTGAAATTAATTAAAAGAATCATATTCAAAAAGATATGCTTGTCTGTTGAAAGGCTATATATTGCACCTCTCTACATAACTCTGCTAACTCCGTGGTCATCTTTGCAGATACAAAATATTAGGGGTTTTGAAAGGGTTTTTTTGTTGAGTTTTTGTTGTTGTTGTTTGGTTTTGTTTTTTTACCAGTACAGAAAAATTCTATTCACCACTGAGGTTACAGAAAATGCAATAAAATGCCTATGTTTCCTCAGTCTCAAATGAGATTTAGTGATGTAATTCTTTTCATTTCCAAAGGACAGGCATTTGAAGTATCAGGGTGGAATGGAGGGAACCAGGTATAACTATGTATGTGTGCACATATATGTATATAAATACATATATACACATAAAGAATTGTGGGAGGAGAGAAAGATGTACACAATAGCTCAGAAGCAGAAAGGCTGGGTACGGGCAAGTTGATCCTAAATGCAGGTCAGGAGCAGGGGAGGGACGTGATGCTTCCCCTTCCGCAACCTCTGCTCCCTCTGAAAGCTGTGATGAAAAACTGATCTTTGAAAGTAAATTTTGAGGCAGAAGTAGATGATTGAAAGAAAACTGCCATTTTTTAAAAGATCTTCACACTATGAAAGAGGTACCAGATAAAGTGATAACTGAATTTGTGTGTCTGGTGAGGAATCAGAACAAAGTGCATTTTACTATTGACAAGTGTAGCTTATTCAGCTCTCCAGAAACCATATCTCTTGGGTGGCCAGTAGCTGCACCATTCTATCTTCTTCTTGGGATGGAAATACCCAGTTGAAACAAAATGGTATCTGCTTTTCAAAAACTGGTGGACAGCTTGAACCTTCCCAGTCTTCAAATGAAGACACAAAAATTGACAACAGATTTCACAACATTAATAGGAATAAAATAAAATCCTGGACAACTTTAAGGAGTTTAGTATGTAGATTTTCTTGAAAGAAAGCAAAAATTTCCCTATATTCTCCCAGAAATAGTAACAGAGTACCTCATGTTTTATGAATCCTCACAAAATGAATCATCCACTTTCTTGGGACAGCATCAGAACTCACCACACACAAAAAGAATGAAACAACTCCTTTAGTAATGCATTAAGACACATAACTCGTCTGTGACCTGATTTTAAGGGCCTTTTTTTCCTATCTGTGGAAACATGAGAAGTCTTAACATTTGTTTCTTCCTCACTGCCATCAATTCTCCATAGCTGCAACATTGCAAGCAAGCACTCCCCTCCTCTTTCAAGAACAAAACCATCACATTTGTGCGTGTGTGTAAGTGTGTGTGTATGTGAGAGAGAGAAAGAGAGAGAATTTAACTTAAATTTTGTCACAGGGAAGGATTTTTTCTTTCATATTCTTCAAATAGTAGAACACAGAAGTAGGGTGACTGCTATGCACTTGTGCTTTTACTTTCAACTTGTTTTTTACTACAGACAATGGTTAGTGACTGAGGAAAGAAAATGAATTTATTTGATTTCCAGAGTCGTCTGCTGCATGAATGGCTATAGGCAATAGCAGGTTTTTATTGGCATTTGTCTTCCAGAGCCTGCAGAGCAACAGAAGTTCCTTCAGCACACTCACAGGTGCAGCAGTGGAAACTGGGCACATAACAGTAGTCCTTGAGGTGGAAGAGGCAATAGCTTCACCACATTTTCATCCCCACTACCCATCAACTCAACAAAACAATCCAAGAAGGAATTCCAGTGCAAACTGTGGGCCTGTTTTTTCCTGTCTCATTCTGCTTTGACATCAGGGAACAGGAGGATGTCTCTCATCACGTGAACTTGCAAAGTAGAAGGCAATGAACTGACTTCTCACACTAGACTTCATGTCAGGAAGTCAAACATGCTACTCAACAAAAATAAATGTTGCCTTTTCTTTTGCTCCCACCACCACCAAAAGTCTCCAGCCCTGAAATTCAAAGATATAGTCTCTTTGCCTTCTAGCTTTGCAAAGCCCAGAAAAAAAAATTAGAAAAGCTTGAATTTTTTTCCTCTCAGTATATATAATACTGTCAGAATTCCTAAGTCAGAACTATTATTTCCTGAACTAAACTGTCCTGATAAGAAAGTGAACTGTGGCAGTTATTACTACATTTCCTCCCATATAGTTTTCCTATTGTATTATAAATTCACTGACAAATTGAAGAGCTAGCTCCACCATATAATAATATATAGAACTGTCATAAGAGTGGAATTTATTAAGAAGAAATGCTGATGGACTATAAAGATGAGGAAAAACCCCAGTACATTTAATTCAGTATCCCAACACAGAACCTACAACCCTATTATTTTAAAGTAATATTTAAGCATAGTCCATTCAGCACTTCCACACTGCCTCAGACTTTAAATCAGCAAGGTACACACTTAAGGGTCTTGCCAAATTGTGACATAATCTTAATGCCTTCAGTGCCAGCGTATCAAATCCTCTCATATAGCACGGCAGAACACTCAACACCTCATAGGATCAAGTTCAAAGAGCCTGGAGAGAAGCAGCAGTGGAGGGAGGCCGAAGAGTCCGAGTGGCATGCACATCCCAACACACCCCCTCCCCTTTCACACGCTGACCCACGCGGTATCCACCTGACAAACCTACATTTACAATGCTTGTTGCCTTAAAATTAAACTGTTGCTTATCTCAGCCATGTGTTTAATGTCTTGGTTTCCATTTAGCTGGAAATATTACAGAAGGACCCTAGATGCAGAGAGCAGAAAGACAACATCTCCAAGCAATAGCTAGGACCGGATAACCCTGGCCCCCATCCTGCACTCGGTCCCACCCAAGCACTTGCTGACACACATCACGGGACTGGGGCTGGGTAATCTTGCAGCCTTTATTCAGGATTGGATCGTGGTCACTTTGGCTTCAACTAAAGTCCTTATTATGCAAGTCAGACCCCAGTCCCAGGCAAGAAATGGAGTTTCCCAAATGCCTTGCAGAGTGCTGTGGCCTCATCATCTCCAAGTTCAGATTCTTACCCGGAGATCAGCCGTGTGAATTTGTGCACACTGAGCATGTGCAACTTTGTGTTGAACTCAAGAGCTGCAGCTGGAGTCTTCGTAAGGCCCAGAGCAAATCTTAAGTTAGACAAACAGATTTTGAAGTCAACAGGAGTTCAAAATGTCAGCAGTTTGCTCAAGGTCCTCACCAGACAGATCAGGCCAGTTGAAAACATCTTGTTTCCACAAGTCACACAACTTTAGAAAACTGACATTTCTTTCCTGAATATTGATGTTATAAGTTACCACTCTTGAAATGACTTAGCTGAAAGTCCTGCCTTGTGAGTTAAAGTAAGAGTATACTGATATTTATGAGCTCTATGAGGGCCTTAAACATAAGCCATAGGGGACTGTGTTCGACAGCTTCAATGGATCATGGATGAGGCTCAAATTAAGGTCTGATTTAAATCCGTAAGACTATTTGGTCCATTTTTAAAGAATGAATGGGTTGGAAATGCAGTTTCCATAACCCCAGGCTTTGCTCCATGCTAAAGGTGTTTGCAAGTTTCTGACAACGAGCACAGCACAAAGCCACCTTTAGAAGCAAGAAAATAAAAACATCCCTACTACAATCTAATACCAGCAGGAGAAATATTTGGCTGAAACTTTAGGTGCAAATTACACTTGCTTAAGCTAGAACAAAAGGACAAAAATCAGAATCTATTAATGTGGAAACAAGGAAAGTATAGCTCTTTAAAAAGAAAGGAAAGACAGACATTTGAGGTAACAAATAAAAAACCCAAAATGCACAAAAACATCAGACATCTAAAAATAGCATTTTATACATTTTTTTTGCCAGTGCTTCTCTGAGAGCAAGTTCTTTAAACAGAACTTAACAATTTTACAATTTTTTTAAAAAAATATGTCTTCCTAAAATACCCCATCAATCCTTACCCAAACTTTCTGTATTTCTACAAAAATAGATGCACAAAGAGCTACAAAATACTGTATTCCTGAAAGGAGGCGCACTGTAGTCAAGGGAGAGTCTTCTTCCTGACAATTGAGACTGTTCATAAAAATATCAAGCTGAACAAAACAAAACACTGTTAAAGGAGCAGAAAGGAGTTAGGTTGCCCAGCTGCAGCAGGCTCAGATGAGTAAAGAAAGAAAAATTAGGTTTTGGGGTTTTCTTTTTTTCCAACACTGTGGGACCCATAAATGGCCTTACAAACAAAAGGCTCAACAGCAAAACCAGAATGGTTGGCTCCTCATCTTCATGTGTGTCCTTTGCCCCATGCAGAAGGAGTCAACAACTTATATCGCCCACCTAGCTGCGCTTACTCCAGCTTTAGCTGATCTTAATTTATCTGAACTTCAGAACCAAGAAGTTTCCTTGCTCTTGTCCTGATGCTGTAGACCTACATTTCAGAAAGGAAAAAAAAAATAATTAAAATTTGATACAGCTTTTTCCTTCCCCTCCCCAAGCAACTGAAGGATAAACAGTTTTTTATTTAAAAACAAACAAACACCAACAAAAGCAAACCCATAACTTACCAGCCTAGTGGACTTATCAGTAACACTGCTATTGATGCCAATTTTATAGTTTATGTGGGATAAGCTTAAAGCACACTTAAGTTTTAGACCAGCTGAAGAGGTTCAACAATGCTGATAACATCCTGCATGCGCTTCCTTGTTTTGGGCTCATTTGGAGCATGGCATCACACGATAAAATCCTCCAGCAAGGTCTGCATAGATAACCCAGTATGCAACACAATTATTTTTCCTAACAAGGGCAAGCCACAGACCCTACCTCTTTTAGAAAACACCTGTGACACTTTAGGATCTCACTGTTTCTGTGGCATTTCACCTTACAGAGGAGAGAGGGGGGAAATGTTCCCACAGCATGTAATAAACACAAGTAATTTCACCTACAGAGTGTCAGATTTTTAGCCAAGAACAGCTAGGGCTTCCACATGGCAAAAATTAATAATTTTCAGCTTGCATTTGTTATGAGTTACTCTAGTATTTTCCTTTATAAAAAGTGAGGACTATCTAATAAATGTAGTGCTATGTTGTGGCTTTAGCATTATAGACTTGAAACTTGTGTTACAGTCTGGGATTCCTTTGCTCCAGAAGGATTCAGTCATCACTAGATTTACACCCAATAAGGCATATACCTAAAATCCAGACACCAGAGGGGAAAGTGTGGATGAAATTTCCCAAAGAAGATACATTCCT
>NW_010194604.1:24298-45556 GCF_000695765.1 Mesitornis unicolor
TTTATAGGGAAAGTAGAAAGGAGAGAGGTGCAGGCACATATTTTAAGATGTAGTGAGACACCCAGAACTCCGATTTAAAACCTGGCCTTTGATGTATTGAGTCAAGCAAATGACGTATCGTGACATGAAGGTGAACTTCCCACTATAAATCATCATTGCTATATAGACAGAAATGCTCCGCTCTGTGTCATGCTATATATTGCCCTGTTACATAGTGTATAAAGATCAATGCAGCAACTACCTGACCTGCTAAGAATTTAGGGCAAATTTCACCACTAACATAAGAAGGTGCAACTCCAGACCTCAATGATGTTGCAGCCATGGAAGTTCCATGTTCATTCGATTGTTAAACTGTGAAAATTGACAGATCAATATGCTAAGCATGGATCTCTCACTTCCATATCTGATCACGTAGTGAAACGCAAAGGAAGACCCATATGTTTTCAGAATGCCCAACAGGCATGATGGGTTCAGATCTGACCATCACCTCCTTGTTTTAGGAGTACAAACAGTTAAATCTCTAATGACAATCAACATTATTTCAGAGTTGAGCTACAAAGCAACTAACAGTCATATAGAAGATGACAACACATTGCTCTATCTGCGTGAGGATCCCCAACTCCAAACACTTGTGCATCCAACAGTGAACAGATAGGCAAAGCAGAGGAGCTCTTGGGTACAGCTCATGGGTTCTGTTCAGTGCCTTTCTGCTCCATCTCACATGCACTTGCACCTTTTTCTTTAGACTGGAAAAGCTGGGATACTCCTGAACAAAAGCATGCAGATAAAAACACGTTCAGAGAATCTTTATCCAATGAGGATGCCTCCTTGTTGCTTAAGAGCTACTTGTTTTTCTGGCAGCATCATTCACAGGCAGAGTTATCATAAACTACTGTTAGATTCCTTCAAAACTCCCTCAAAGTTGTGTTTTTTAAACAAAGATGATTAAAAAAAAGAGGAAGTCAGACAGCAGAAACTTTTCAGAGTACAAGAAAGTCATATAAGCTCACCAGTGGAGCACTAAATGTCAGCAGAGGCAATTAAATTTGATGAAAAGAGAAACAGGTTATACGGCTCCTAGCAGCTTAAAAAAATTTACATCTAGACCTGTTCAAAAGGATGTACACCTGATAGTAGCAAATGGCAGAAGGGGAATAACCAGAAAGGGAATAACAGTCACCTTCATAGGTGTTTTTGTAACAAACAGAAATTACCATAACAGGGAAGTTTAAGCCATCACTATTAAGTTTAAACAGCCATGGAAAAAAAATAAAAAGGAAAGTTGTCCTAGTTAAAGAACTGGATGTGGAACACTTTCCATGGGTTTTCATAGAATCACAGAATGTGTTGGGTTGGAAGGAACCTTTAGAGGTCATCTAGTCCAACTGCCCTGCAGTGAGCAGGGACATCTTTAACTAGATCAGGTTGCTCAGAGCCCCATCAAGTCTTATCTTGAGTATCTCCAGGTATGGGGCCTCCATTACCTCAACTGGGCAACCCATTCCAGTGTTTCACCACTCTCACGGTGAAGAACCTCTTCCTAACATCTAATCTAAATCTAACCTGCTCTAGTTAAAGCGATTGCTCCTCACCCTATTGCTACATGCCCTTGTAAACAGTCCCTCCCCAGCTTTCTTGTAGGCCCCCTTCAGGTACTGGAAGGCTGCAATAAGGTCTCCCCAGAGCCTTCTCTTCTCCAGGCTGAACAGCCCCAACTCTCTCAGCCTGTCCTTGCAGGAGAGGTGCTCCAGGCCTTGGATCATTTTTGTGGCCTTCCTCTGGACCCACTCCAACAGTTCCATGTCCTTCTTGTGTTAAGGACTCCAGAGCTGGACACAGTACTCTAGGTGAGGTCTCACCAGAGCAGAGAGGCAGAATCGCCTCTCTCAATTCCCACCTCCTTTCTCGCAAGGCTATCTCCAGTCCTAGCATGTGCAGCCCTGCTACCAACCGAGAGCTTTCACTTGCAGCCTGCTGCAAGAACATTTTCCTCTTAGCAGAGACATCCCTGCATGAATCAGTATTGCCACCAGCACAATGGAGATACCAACATTATAGCTAACGACTACGCAAGCAGAATGCAGGTTCTGTGGGAACATCTAAACAAATTTAGTGAGTTGTGACAAACTCATGCGGTGTGTGTGAACAGAGACAACTCTACAGAAGGCAGTAGACTGACCACTCAAATTCTGCATTCAACATGACACACTGATGTACAGGCATTTCCAACAGTGGACTTTCCATAGTCAGCCAGGACTAAAGTATGTTGATTAATTCACGTAAATTTAAAGTTATGCACCAAAGTGTGCACAACTGCATGATAAAGAGTATGCACTTCTATTTTGAGATAGGCTTACAGCGCTCAGATATGCTAAAATCCTGCTCTACTTCTGGTGTACTGAGGCTACAGGAAGCTTCCTCCAGCACATCTGTCCAACAGCAGGATAGGATATCCTTCTAGGCTCTGCAGTAGTAGGGCAAGTTGCTCTGCTCTCCTCCCTGTGGGGCTGCCCACAGATCTGGCAGCTGCCAGTGCAGACTAATCTGGCAGACCACCTGAAGTGAACTGCAGTCAATGGTGTAAGAGGCTGACCTTGCTTTGCTTGACAGTGGCAAGGCAGAGAACTGTGGTCTGAAGTACAAACATCTTCCACTTACATTGATGTGTTTATATCAATGCTTGATCTAAAACATACTTTCATATTGAGCATTATAGCTTGGGCACTTCAGCTTTGGAAGGACACTGCATACCAGCAGCCACAAACATAACAGGTTTTAACAGCTTTTCGATGTAGACTAGCATTTTCTTTAATCCCACTTGTACCAATAAAGAAGCTTCCAAAAGGGTTAATTTGCAGCACACAATGTGAGGATTAAGCCACATTTAATGGAAATCAGGTAGCTAAATCCCTCTTCATCCTCTAAAACAGGACCATGTAAGTTCAAACAGATGTGCAAGACACATCAATACCTTCTTAGCTCTATGAACACTGATACACTGATGTCCCACACAATCTGATCTGAAACGTAAGTTCCCAAACTATACCCTGCATGCAAGCAGAAGCCCCTCTTAACCTAAGTGACTGAACATCATCTATTCATGAGATCGAATATTCGGCTTAGCATGGTAGAGATGCAACAATGTATCTGGAAGAGGGTAAGATTACAGCCAGCCTGCCCTGATCCCAACACTATCATTCCATATAATTCAGCGTGAGGAATTTTGCAAATGTTTCTATAATCGCATGTGACAGTAGCACACGAAATATGACCCACAGTAAGGAGGAGGGGAATAATTTTCGTATCTGAAGGGCTCTGAAAAGCAATGTCTAGGTACATATCAAATGAGCTTTTTTATATAAATCATCTGAAGGTCATGGAACCTGATATATTGACAGCTCCACAGGTTGATGTCTTTCAGTCTTGAGGGACATATGAGCAAAGACATACAGAACTGAAGATTTTTTGCCACTGTGGCCTTACCCTTCTCTGGAGAAACCACTTCTATACTGCATAAAGCCAGTACACTCTTCCAGGCCCTTCAGTTTTTGGCCTCTCTATTGAGGTTGCCGTTTCACATTAGAGTTAAGAGTAATGAAATTCTGTGTGCTGTGGAGATTTATCCAGTATAATCCTCCCTTGGAGTGGACTTGGAGCAAGAAAAGTTACACCTGTGCCAGTGAGCGCTGGATGCGACTCAGTGTGGTGCTCCAGCAGCTCCCTTCTCTCCTCTGCAGCACAACACACCTTCCTTGGGATGACACCATTTGAAGATGCATGCAAAACACTGGGGCAATTAAGCTCCCTCTTTCCACCATGACCATGCCTCCAATGCCTGTCATCAAAGCATATGTCTCAAATATACAAGCCACAGGTAAGGCTGAAAAGGGAGTTCAGAGCCTTCCTGCCCTTCCAGGCACAGCTCTACTTGAGAGCATGGGAGAGATGAGTGTGCAGGGTAAGAGAGCAAATAATTGTAATGTCACAGGCTATCACTACCTGCTGTGTTTTGCTGCTTGTTTCCAGGGCCTTATGTGCCAAACTGGGACTGTCTGATAAGGTTTTGCTGTTGTGCTTCAGTGCATGGGCATTTTGAATAACCACAGAGAAGTGAGACACTGGTCTGCTGAGATCCTCTGCTCCTGCAAACTGACCATTTCCCTTCTTTTCTCCCACACAAGATCATGTACTAAAACCCACACATTAGGCATGGGCCAGAAATTAACAGTTCAGACCTTTTCCCCTGCTTTCCATCCCAAGTAGACAGCTACAACACATGCAAACCACTGTTAAGCACTGCCAAATGAGGATCCTGACAAAATTAGCACCCAACTGCATCCCTCCACAGGGACTTGCACAAGGAGTAGACAACACCGAGCAAAGGCTCTATTCATCCTGTAAGGCAGTGCTAGGACTCAGAGTCCTTTTTGAGGTACTGTGCTCTTACAGAAAAGAGAAAAAACATCTGGCTTATTAGTTGTACTGCTGCAGTAAGCAAACCAACTTACCCAGCACTGAAACAATTCACAGTCTAGGCTGGACTTATACCTAAGCCAGGTAGTAGTTTCTCCTGACTAACAATCCCTTACACAGTTCTCAGCTCCATCCCCAAAAGGCAAGTCAAATACCAGAGCTCTGGAGCTGGACTGCTGGGGCTACGGTGAGACCAGGGGGGTCGTCCCCTCTATTGGTGGCAGTGATAATTTTCTCACACTTCAGAGAAGGCAGCTCACTTCCACTATGGAATTTGTCAGAAAAGCAAAATTTATGAATCCAGTCTTGTCAGATTATCTTTTTATACCCAAAAGCACAAATTGTAATTCTTCTTGTATCATTGGCATGGCTGGAAATGTTATTAATAGATACAAAATTGTCCACTGTTAAGAATACTATCATGCTTTTTCCTAATTTCTTGAGGCAGCAAGTGGCATGGTATTTAGAAGAGATTACTGATTCCCAGTTGCTGTTAAGGGAAGAGAGGGATTTTTTTGTTAGGTTAGCTCAGTTATAATTGGGTTTTGGTCTCATATTATTCCATATTTAAGAAACAGCATTTTTTTCTCCAGCAGTCCCTTGTTCCCCTGCACACTGATCAAAGCAAGAAAGTGCTTCTCACACATTGAATCAGTTAACTAGAGCTATGAAGAAGACAGACAAACAGATACCTTAAGGAATAAGGAAGAGAGATCCAAACCTAGTATTTTCTTAATAAATAACATAACAAGTTAAAGAAGTACTAATCTGTAAGGATTGCTGCTGGTCAGATAAATACCAAGCAGAGAAAAGAGACCTCAATAGTGCATATGAGCTCCAGGATGGATGTGCTGGAAACTGTTAGTCACCCATCGACAGATCGCAAACACTGAGCCAGTCAAAGCTTGCAGATGCAGTTTATGGACGCTGTCCTATGGTTACAGACTCTGCAGTAAAATGAATCAAATTCACAGACCTCTGCCTAGACCCTACAAAAAGAAGTTTAGTTCGATGGTGAGCACAGCTCAACCACTATCTCTTCTCTCTATGTGACACCTGGATGCTACACAGGAAGGAAATGCTGATCTGTTCCAATTTAGATGAGTAAATTGTAATACTTGTGTACTGACAAGTTATTAATTCAGTCCTCATTGGAGCTATATTTTGGTGAGTGAAAATGTAAACTAGCTGAACAAGCCATAAGCTTCCACATGGAAGTTTAATGAACCATTTCCCATAAGATTTAAACCAAAAAATGCATATCATGTCACAACTCACTTGGCTTGAATGGGACCGAGACAGACAAAGGTCTCTCAGCAAAAGGCAGCAAGAGCTCGATGTTTAACAGCTCATCTGCCCTGACAGCAATTTCAGGAGGGATTCCCCCCGAAAATATATTTGGAGAAGGCTCTGAGAACAAGCCCTCCTTCAGCTGCAGCAAGCCCACTTCTTTGCTCAAATTATTCCTGCTAAAACAAGTCACAGACACAATCAAAACATCTTACCTGTGTCAAACCCAAAACTTGGCACAATGTCCACTGTTCCATGAAAGGCTCCAGCCCATGCTGAGGTAGCGCCGGTGACAGCAGCGGGATCTGTCTTTGTCATGTCACACTGGGGGGCAGGAATCCTGGCTGCGCGGACTGAAGGCATCAGCAGGGACCCGTACCGGGGGTCACGGTGTGAGGTGGGATGGCGATGGTGCATGTGTGGATGAGGGTGATGGCGATGCATGTACACATCATGCATGTGTGCATACGAAGGGCTCACCTGAGATGCTAAAGGATAATGCCAGGATTCAGATGCAGCGGGGGGAGGAGGTGGGGCAGTCTGATGAAGGCCATGTCCTGACCAGCTGCTGGGATCTGGTGTTGGGAAGGTGCCTGGTGCAGTAACAGGGAAATCAGGGTGTACTCCACTTAAGCATGGTGGAGGTGGAGGCTGGTAAGAGCTGGTCCAAAATGAAGTTGGGAAACTGCTCCTTTGGCTTGAAATTGTTGAACTTTCTGGTAGAGAGGAGAGAAATGAAGTATGACTGAAGTTGAACAACAAATTTAATTACAAAACCCCCACAATGATTTTCTACTCTCTGAAATTTGTAACACTGAACTCAAGCTTCCTCAGCAACTACAGAATCACAGGATAGTTGAGGTAGGAAGGGATCCTCTTGAGATCATCTAGTCCAGCCCCCTCCAATCAAGTAGGGTCACCTGGAGTGGGCTGTCCAGGACCATATCCAGTCAGATTTTGACAGAGATCCAAACTCTACAACCTCTTCCAGTCTTCAGCCACACTCAACAATTTAAAAAGTGATTTATTGTATTCAGATGGAATTTCCTGTTTTCTAATTCATGCCTATCGTCTCTCTTGTCCCGTCAGCAAGCACTACTGAGGAAAACGTGGCTCCCTCATCTTCATTCCCTCCTATTGGGTATTTACACATATTGGTAAGATCCCTTCCACCTCGAGGAGATTTTTCTTCTTTGGACTGAAGAGTCACAGCTTTCTCAGGATCTTGGTATAAGAATTATGAGGAGAGGCTAACTCCTGGTCAGACCAGAACACATCATTTAGAAAGGCAGCTGTTGTGGCTGTAAATGCTTCTGAGGGCAGAGAACCAGGTCACACTGCAGAATATGAGGCATTTGGCTAAAGGAAGAATACCAGATCTACTCATACTAATTGTGTGCTTGGATAGGATAAAGATCTTATCTAACACATCTTATGCTGGTCCCTTATAGAATGTATCATGTTGCCCTGTACCCAATAGGATCAGAGAAGCAGAATAATCTATGTAACTGAAAGAAGTTTTTGTCAGAAATAAAAGACCCGCTGCTTCTTACAGCTAGGGCTCAACTTATATTTAAATGGATTCCAATACTTTTACATTATGAAATCACATTCTAAAAATTCCTCTTTTAAAGGAGTGGTTAGTGTTTTTTGATGTGTAGGAAAGTATTGGCATTTCCATTCTCACAATCCTCTTGCCAGCTCATATTTGAAAGTAGTGCTTCATGCAATATGTCTCAGCTCAAACAGGGGTTTTTTTGGTCAAAGATGAAAACATAAAAATACAGGACTTTACCTCTGATGAAAGAAAAGTCATAAAAATAGCCTACAGAGAAATAAAGGCAGGGAAGTTTAATATTTGACGGGGAGAGGAATCCTCTGTTCCTCATATAACATTTACAAAAATATTTATATTATTTTTTTAAATTATTTTTTGTTTTGCTTTGTTTAACAAGCAACTGGAATGAGACTTGGGTGAAGACACCATTGAGAATGAACAGATTCTTCAAACCCTCCTGCCTCTGAGCTTTGCTTACAGAAAAATATTTTGGAAACAAAAACTGTACAAGTATTTTCTGACTGCATCACTAGGACACTCATGCATCTGTTTTAAAATCCATTAAAATAATAGAGTTTTTTCCTCACATCAGTTGGCTTTGATTTAGGCAGTTTATTGAGCCTGATTAACTTCCGATATGGGAAATAAACTTTGCAAACCCACTACGGACAAATGTACAGAACTTCTTTTTATGCCAAACCACTTCAGAGGCTGCAAGTTTATCTAGCAAAGTGTACTCCAACATGGCTTTCTTCAAAAGGTTGCTTCTTTTTTTAGCAATGTATTTCTATTGTAATTCATCCTAGGACACTGGAGAGACCTTCATGCATATAACAGAAGCCTCGGCACCCCTCCAAAATTGGTATTGTTCCTTGTTTGTAAATTGTTCCTTGTTACAAGGGATTAGGCTAAGATAGAGAGTGTATATGGCTTACGGTGTTGGCAGGAGGCTGACCAAAAAAAAAAAGGAAAAGTAAGCAAAACCAGGCTTCTTCACGTCTAGTCTGTTGTTTTCCTCACTGCTTAACAGAGAAGAACAGTTTGACAATGCATTGCCAGTATTCTGGAAAATTAATCTTTGTAATTGAGAGGTTTTGGAAACTATCTGGCTGTTATTTGCATGGAAAAGCCCTAAATCCAAACCATCTCACTTCAAAAAAGCACAGAAAACCACGAAGTATCTGAAGGACAACTTTAACACCAGGAGAGAGCGCTTTAAACCACTGGATTTGCCAGTAAGAATTCAACCCAGATTGCATACCAGTTTGGCTTTACCAATCATGCAGAAGGTCTAGGCTACAGAAAACACGTTTGACACTCAATTTTTCAAACCTCTGCACATTTCACAAAGCCATTACCATTGTCAGAAACCGTCACAGATCAGCCCTTACCACTGAGTGTAACTTCAGAGGCCAACCATCAGTCAAGGTCAAGTCATGTCACTGAAGATACAGGGTCTATCCAGGTTACATGAATATGAAAGAATACTTCATCCACCCTGAGCTCTCACAGAGGATGCTACTAAATATTAAGTGTGCAGCAAGCACATCAACAAGAACCATCTCTGAGCTGAACCCAGCCACCACACATTTCCATGGTGTTAGAAGGGTCTCCTTTCCTTACCACCTTTAAAACAGCAAGCACAACCAATTATCTTTACAGATACCATCGTACCAGATACCTGGCCTCTATGGGACATGACAATGGAAAAACAGCCATTTCAGCACTGCCCTTGAGAAAGCAAAAACAAAAACAAAAAAAAAATAAACAAGCACAAAAAAACCCAAAACCTGAGTAGCTTACATGGGCTTTCAGGAGGGAGGAAGGAGGCATTTAA
This sequence comes from Mesitornis unicolor, assembly GCF_000695765.1. Taxonomy (NCBI): domain Eukaryota; kingdom Metazoa; phylum Chordata; class Aves; order Mesitornithiformes; family Mesitornithidae; genus Mesitornis; species Mesitornis unicolor. The sequence goes on from NW_010194604.1 coordinate 33,457, forward strand.
CAAAAAATTGTCTGCGAAGAAAGATACTACAGTTACCACAATTTCCTATTCTAAGTACAGGGAGGCAGGGAGATGGCAACGTCTCAGCTACCATGAAGTGGTGACTAATGCAAATGTTCATAGTGGCTGGCCAGCACACACTGAAGACATGCCAAAGCGCACATGATGTAAAGACAATGTATGGAATTTTCTGTAGTACTTCTCCATTAAGGCAGGAGGTGTGGAGGGAGAAAAAAACCCCAACACTTTCAGATAGCAAAAACATGTTGATAAAAATACCATTATGGTAACATTAGCTTCAAAGTATTATTTTCATTAGCCCCTGCAAAAGGTAGCTACACCTACAACTGAATATTCAAAGTCTATGTTAATAGAGCCTGTTGTAGGGAACTATACGTTATAAAAAGTCAGTTTTCAAGTTAATTTTATCCTAAACTGATCAGTATTTTCAAACTAAAAAATAAAAAATCTTGTTCTATTCAGGATAACAGGTTCTGATTTTCATACATAAGCAAAATCAGTCCTCAAAAAAAACCCAACCAAAACCAACAACAACAACAAAAAGAACTCCACACAACAAAAACCAAACAACAAACCACAATATCACCTTAATGATGAAATTGCAGTTTGCTCCTCCATCAGGACAGTAAAAAAAACAAAACCATAACAAGATGAAAAATAAAGCAGAATATATTACTAATCCCCCCTTCCAGGTAAAAGGGAACCAACGCAGCGAGCTGAGTAGCCAGTTTATGCCCACACACACATTCCATTTAAATCTGTACCTTACAAAACAGCTCCTGAAAGTGCAAAAGCTATTTTAAAAAAAAAACAAAAACAACTTTGAATAATTTATTGACAAAAATTCTACCTAACCATGAAGATTATTTATAAGTAAGATCTTCAAACTAACGATATTTTAAATTCTTTAGGTAATGGGATACAAATTCAAATCCATTTGCTGTAACTGAGCATCTGGACAACTGTACATGAACCAAAAGACCAAGGTGTTAACATCGCTCCTTCCCCACTTTTTTCATACAGGCATATTTCAGAAACTCATTTGGGCCTCATAAAACTCTTGTCAGCTTCTCTTCTCTGGAGAAGCAGATACCCTCAGTATTCTCAGTGTCGGCAGTGTAGAACCAAGCAGCCCTGCCCAGCAGCCTCCCCAGGGATTTTCATACCGCTTCAGCAGGTGCAGCAATGGCAGAGGACATATCCCCTTACTTTATTCCCAGAAGATTTGCAGGACACGCAGACCTCCATTCCCTACTGATGGCATGAGGCACACCAGGTCAGGAGGCAGGATGACTGAAGAACCCTTATGCCAGGCCACCCTGTCCCCTGCAAAGCCCTCTAGGGAAGGTTGTGCAACTATAGAGGGAGCCAGGGAAAAACAGCAGTGTACGTCTGAGGCCGAAAAGAAGATACACAACCCCACTCATGGTATGTCTCCAAGCTCATGAAGAGGGCTTGCTATACACATGAGGTCTCTGGGGACTGCCTTGATCCCATCTCTAAAACATTTATAGCCTGTCTGGGCCATTTATAAATGCTCCAGTCTCCTTTTTAGTAAGCCTAGGTTCAATCCTGTTCTCAGTCAAGTCAATGGAAAATTTCCCATTAACATTAATGGTCCCGGCTCAAGCCATAAATTCCTCTAGCTCCCTAGCCGCTTGTGCTGACCTTTGCTTAAACTTCCTTGGATTTGTCATCATTCTTCTGGAAAGCAAGTCCTTCTGTGCTATTTTTCTCTTCACAGCAGTTTCCAAAAACCCCATCTCTCTTTATTATCTGTGACTTTCATCAATACATTCTCACCTCAACATTGCTGATTATGAACATCACCACTCCTACAAGGATCACTGTAGTATCTCTCTCTCTCAACCATTGCTCATGATACTTAGTTCGTGACCCTTTGCCAATCCACATAAGGACATGATCAGAAATAATGCAGCTGTAGGTCTGAAAAACTACCCACACCGCCACATTCAACAAGTGGAAATAGCATCTCGCCAGCATGCTTTCTCCAGTCACCATTTTGAAATTTTATCTGGAAGGTCTACCTAGTTTATCTGGCAAGATCTGCTCTTTGTTAAACTAATCATGCTTATATGCATTATGACACGAGTGTTATGGCAGTATTCAAATGCCTCACAGCACCTACCACATGTCTACTCCCTGCTCAGATGCAGTGTAATGTCATTCTCGTTTGGCCCTATCTATGTCCCTGGGCAGGCTGCAATGCGCTGTGCCACACGACTGCAGCCATGTGGGCCAGGGCTAGCACCGGAGCCGATTCCAGCCTGCGCTGGCTCCTCCCCACCTGGAAAGCAGCCGTAGATGAATCTTAATCACCTGGCAGTGTCATCCGAGAAGGCTGTGTGGGTCTCCTCACATCCAAGGCCAGCATCCCAAACAGCTTTGCTCTTGCCTCACAGGCCAAGTTTCACACTTGGAGCTTAAAAATAAGCCTCCAACCCTGCAGCAGACGTTTCTGAAGCCACATGAGCTCTGCCCTGTTCTTTCCAGGCCTCGGTGGAGCCATGGGCTATAGCAACAGAGGGAGACGCCTGCTTCTTCTGTGTCTTTGGTACCTCTTTCCCCCTTTAATACTTCAGATCACTCAACCCCAAGAAGCTCCTCCATGCTTTCAAATTTGCAGGGGATTTTTCCACCTCCACAGAGAAGGAAAATTTCAGCTGTAATGCAATACACATTACTGCAATACAAATGGAGTAAGCCGTAATACAGAAAGCAACTCACTGCTCCTCTTACCTCTCCACAAAGGACTTAGCCCTGCCTTACTCTTGGTAAGGGCAGTTTCTGGATTGAAGCTACTGGCTTGGCTCAAAGCTCTTGAGAAGTGTTCATCCACTACTGAACCAATGTCTCCCTGGAAGTAAGTGAAAAGGACGCAGCGAGAGTTAAGGTACTCCATCTCGGCAGGCTGGTCTTTCTCATCCTCCTCTTGCTTGCTGGGAAGGGTCACTTCCAGAGACTCCTGCATCTTGTTGTATACAGTTAACTTCTTCTGGGATTAAAAACAAACAAGACATGTATTACTGATGACATTCAGTGCAAGATCAACATCTAGTTTCCTAAAAGAAAAATAACTGAATACACCGAATATTCACTTAATAATTACAGTTTGAATACAGAGATATTTTGCACCAACATTTCACAAAGAAGAGATTACCAGCACCACTTAAGAGTTTTTATTTCTCACACACAGATGGACCTGCTCCTCAGGCACATTTCACGACCACAATTTATCGGCAATGGCTTTCAATCAATACCTTCAAAAGAAAAATAAACTCTAACATTTCATTCCCAACTCCCACCTGGAGAGGATATTCCCATCAGTAAAGGCTACAGAGGTTGAGTCCAGCCCTGAGGCCAGATACACAATGTCTGCATTTCACCCGTCTAGCTGAGCATGCACCAGGTTTTCCCAGCCACGCTTCCCCAGTTGAGAGTACACAGCCCTCTGGACTTCCCACATCTACTTGTTGCGGAAGGTGTAAAAATGGGAGAATCTAGCATTTCCTGAAAATTTTTGCACTGTGTTACCAAAGCCCACAAAATACATATACAATACACAAAAATACAAAGTCCACAAATTCTCACTCACTACCAAAAAATTTTTTATCATAGGAAGCTACACCTTAGGGTGGTGAGTAGGGTTTGGGAGGAAGGTTGAGAGTGGTTTTTTTTGGTTGGTTGGTTTGGGGTGGTTTTTTGTTGTTGCTTTGGGGTTGTGGTGGGGTTTTTTTCCCCTTTTTATTTTTATTTATTAAACACCAGATTCTGGAAAAAAAGGGCAAAAATTCAAATCATAAAAAATTAAACATGTTATCTGGGGGAAGAGAGGGATTGACAAATCTGCAAACACATGCAAGAAAATCCACCCCAAATCAGAAACACAGAGAAGCTTATTAAAAAATAGAAACCACACAAGCCATCTGTGAATGGCTATTTCAGAATCTTCTCTCCCTCTCTCAAAACAAACCTAAATGTCAAAATAAATGTGTGTGAAGATCCATTCTGCATGGAACATATCTTTCAGATGTTCCACTTTACAACTGTTTTCACAGGAAAAAATCTCCCCACAACAGTCGAGCTGCACAAATCATAGCTTTTAGCTACCTAGCCACTTCCACATCAGACTTTACACACAAACAGCTTCAGGAACCCAAAAACAGCTAAGGCACATAAGCAAAATTATTTCATAGTTTTTCAACAGAATTACAGATTGACTTATTTTTTATGGTTTGCTTGGCAAAACTCTAGCACCATCAGAATCTCTTTAAGTTTATGGCTTTTTTCCCTTTTTCAAAAGTTGTTCACACAGTCTATAAAGTTCCATTTATACAATAAATATGCTTGTCCAATTTAGAAATAATTGGAAGTCATTTTCCAATCTTGTATACCATCAATATATTTGCATTCTGTGCTTTCTAAATTCATACAAACTGATACAAATTCTCTCATTGTGAAACAAAACAGATAGTCTAGGTCTAATTCTTAATTATGAGTGGTTATTAAAAAATTAACTACAAGAAAGAGCTATTGACAAGCAAAATTAAAACCTTTACTACTAAAAAGCTCATAGCAATTAAGTGATGGATCTGTCATTACAGTAGGTTAACTGATAAACATAAAATAGCTCAGTAATACCTTTAAGTCCGATGCTGTTACATGAACCATGGTCAGTTTTGTAAGTATTTTTATTTTACAGTTTGGGCTATCTAGAAAATGTTCTGGAATTCAAGTAAATCTGTGCTTCACAGAACAAGTTATACCATGGCTCTGCTTAGCACAGTATTACTTATCTAGACTTACGGCTTTATCCCAAGATCCTATGATATATAAGGAAAAACTGTAGAATTCACTTAAAAAAATAAAGCAGCAGCAATGGAAATAGCAAATTAAAACAATGGTACTAGAAATTAACTGCTAAAATGAAACATTATGTGAGGCTCAAACTAATTTTTGAAAATGCAGAATTTTGGGTAACGTATACTTTTTTGTAAATCTTTGTGCCTTCTGTAAACAAAGAAAGAAAAAGTCTCCTAATATTTGTTCCTGAAATGCTTACTGAGATATCACTCATTGTGAGCTTCATGGTTTTACCCAAGTAATCACAGAACAATGAGACCTTAGTAAGACAGAAATGGTTCTAAGATCGCACATATAGGAGATATATGCATTAGAAATCTGTAGCACTTCTACCTCAGCGACCTGATAATTCTTAAAGGTGCGCCATAACCCAGATACTCTTCAAAGTGCAAGGCAAGTGATTGGGGAGGGTGTTTTTTTCATTTGGGTTTTATTTTTTTTTACACAAAGTATGAAAGAGATTCTTTATAGAAGTCTAAGTAGATATTGATACATTATGACATCCCAGGTGCAGTGTATATGCCAGACCTTGAATACACGCAACACACTTTACAAGTTGACTTCTATCATTATAGGTACGTTATTTGTATTTATACTGCAAGTATGCAAATACATACAAAAGCACGCAATTATATACAGAAACACATCGTTTAATATAGCCCCTGGCTTGACTTGGTTATCAGGAAGGAAGTCTTTCAGTGTTCCTATATAGAGACTGGAGCTCAGGAAATTAAAACTTATCTCCAGAGTCGCTTCTCTGTGCAGGAATGTTCCCCCTTCCACAGCCTAAGAATCTAATTCATTTTCCATTTCAACTCTCTTCCCTCCCCTACAATCCATGGGCAGTCATTACAAGATATTCTGAGCACTTGCTGATTTTGAAAACACCAAATCTGACTTCTTTTTTTTTAATGTAAAAAAAAGATGGTAGTACTGATGGACAAATATGAGGCCTTGTGTACGGACCTATTTCACAGTTATTTCACAGTGAAAAGTAGTGTTCTGTGCTGAGTTTTTGCAAAGGATGATAGTACTAAATGAAAAGATTTTTCAAAACTGCCTCAAGCCTGTGATCAGATACAGATCTAATTAATTTGCATTTCAGGAAGAAATTATCAGCCGGCAATTACAAGACTTTTTAAATAAGAGACTACAGTGAGATAAAGTGACTCAACAGATTTTCCTTGTATTCAAAGTGCATACACTCTTTACGCTGTATACATCCTTTAATAATGTTGTCTCTCCCTCTAACTCCCTTACAATACCCTGCCTGAACACAAATTCCATCTTGCTTGTTCTGACCTTAACAGTGATCTTCTTATAGCATTCCTGACTGTACGTGTGCGGGTGGAAAAGTATGCAAAATCATCAACTGCTAAATGAATTTGTTCCACCATCATGGCAGGGGGGAGGGGATGAAATAAAACAAAAAACAGGTTAGGTTTCTGGTAACTAATAATCTGAGCTAGCCCAGTTTCACTTGTACATTTTTCATACAAACATTTCTGGAACATATTTAAGCAGCCTACAGCATCTGTAATATCTTTACAAAGAGTATTTTCTGATCAAACACAACATGTTTCGTGCCTATGTTCAGCTCTCTAATACTTTCATATATTCATGAATTCCACCTTTCTCTTCCTTACAAACTAGAGACTGAAATTAAGCAGCCTCTGAAATACAAAATAAAACAAACACATAAAATCTCATTTTGGCCAAGACTCAGAATACAGACTTAAAAGTCAGTGTAGCATACTGGGAAACAGGGAAATTCAGTGTCTGTAACACCTGATGTCAGCTGAGATAATAGACCGAGTTTGTGGCTGAAGGATGAATGGTACAACCTCTGGGTAAATAGTGCTGTACAGCATAGGCTGAATTCAACTTAAGCCAACATTACTTCTGTTATTTCATATATTCACAGACAGGCTCTTCCAAAGAGAATTTAAACTCCTGATGGCAAGTTTTCTAACAAAGAAAACTAAAGGTCAATTGCAAATCACCACTAATATAGGAATATTACAGAGAAAGTTTCTACTGGATAAGCACAATCCTGAATTCTGGAGGAAAACTGACTACTTTTAGACCAAGAAATCATGTGGTCCAAAATCTTACACAAAATCCCCATCTTGAAGATTCCTGGTATTATTTGACATTCCCTATCCAGAACCACGCAAAACAGTTCTCATGCAGTGAAATTCTGGCCACATTAAAGCCAGTGGCAAAACTCCAACGGACTTCGAGGGTCCCACATCTCACCCAGAGTGTCTGGTAAAAATGTCAGAACATTCCTCTTTGCAAACTGAAAAAAAATTCACTTCCAGCTGAAAGCAGCTAGTAGGCAGCAAAACAGAAAAACAATCGAGCACAGTTGAGAATGGAGAAAGTTTTAGTTTAGCAAAGTTTGAATTGAAAATTCGAGCTAGATTTTATTTTACATATAAGCTGCTTGCCTATTCCTACAACTTACTATCTCCATACATGCCATCAGACAGCATATGGTACTTTATGCTTCCAAGCATGAAAGTCTGGTGTGCCTGTGGCCACCTGTCACAGATATTCCATCATGAGAGAAAGAACAGGAATCAAAAATAAAGAATAACTACATTGAGGAAACACTATATGACCCAACCCTGAGAAAAAGACTGTCATTTGACATAAGCTTCTGAGAAGGAATTTTAGCTACAAACTCAAGGCAAATCACGGACAGTCTTACATTTGTGGAGCTGTCTGTCAAGCAAGCTCCGACTGATAACACAGAAAGTATTCAAGGAAGAGGACAATTTTAAGCAATCAAAGCATGGAATGCTGGGCCTGAAAGTGGTATCTGTGGCATTCCCTGAAAACATGAAATGCTAACTTCAGCCCTTGCAAAGGCGCGAGCAAAGCCACACACGTGCTTTCAGGTGAGCTACTGGATTTGCAGCAGTAGAGCCTGGAGTTCTGGCTGTTTTCTGCTGGTGGAGGGAAGTGGTGAATAAAGAACAAATGTCTACATCTTTTGCTCTACATTTAAACAGAGGTGTACCATTAAAGTCCAAAGCTCTATTTTCACGTAGATAGACGAAGATCAAATAGGATTTGGTCCCAGACAGAACAACAGAGTGAAGCAAGCCAATTTTTTAAAATCAGCAGTGTCTCGTGGAATTAGAAAAAATCAAACTAACAAAAGCCCCCATGCAGGGCAAAACTTAATCCAGGTTTCACATCCTGGAACTTTGAGATTGGCCTTTAAAGGTGAGTTATATAGGTCTGATTCAGTTTTCAGTGAAGTCAGTAGCAGGGGAACCTCCTGGCTTTAGAACAAGCCTCGAGAAAGTGTCCGAACTACAAAAACTGAATGGGAAGCTACCTTCTGCTGGTATCTGCTGTGTTAGACACTGCAGACTGCCACTCAGTATAAGGAGTATAATAAACCCATCCTCAAAGTTGTGAGCATGCAATACAAAAAAATTTACTGAAAATCTAAGTTACAGTACTTGAATGAGAGTTTAAGTACAGCCAGCTGACACAACGTGAAACGCGACTTGTCCCTGTCTGCAATACTGTTGGTTTGGAAGGAAGAGCTGAGTTAGTGACCTAATTTGCTAATGGAGACAAGCCCTTATCTGGAAAAAGTCTGTCTGCAGCACTGCCAGCACGAAGTCTGACTTGAGCGTATCACAACTCTTTATGCAAGACTTGATTTAGCAAGGATGGTGTTGGCTTAGCTCTCTATATCTACGTACCATGGAGAAATTCCAAAACTACCATTTACTGTAACTTCCCATTTCAAAGGTCTTCAGCTCAGCTGTTAGTGAGCCAGGGCAAATCCTACCTTGGCCTCAGCTCTGAAGCTTGCTATACCTAGACTGACAGGGCACGGCAAGCCGTCATGGCATTTCGTGTGCTCCAGGACTACAATGGGATTCTTCACTGATTATGCGTTCGCAGAGTCTCTTCGAATGAGTAGCTCTGTTACACCCATTTCTCGCTCAACTCGTAGGAAAGCCAAAACTTAATATTACAGCTGCACAGCCCCTCAGGAAAGCATACAATGAAGAGCATTTTAATTTCGCCATTCTGTACGGCTTTACACTCATGCAGGCACGGCTTCTTAACAGGCACAGGAACGTGATCTTATTGTAACACCGGCACACACTCACACTGTCTTTTGGCAAAGGAATATGGAAATCCCAATTTTATCTGTAGAATTAGGGCCACACCTCATTTTCACCAGTTCTTTCTGGCACCCTGTGAGCATGTATATATCCACAATCCACTTACTTCCCTCCAGCAAACACCCTGGACTTCAGCAGTCTCAAAGATCTAGGCGCTGAGCCTCCACTCCCATTAACATTCAATAGGAATTCAGGCTTTGGTCCATTAAGTGCTTAAAAAAAAAAAAAGAAAATCACATCTAAATTAATTTGCCAGCAAGTCCTTTCTTGGCTATGGACTGGTGAAAACTAAGCTTCCAGAAACTCTGCATTGCTGCACAAGGCAAAAATCAGTTCTGCACTGATTTTAAGGGAATGAAAACTACAAATAGAGAAACATGTGAATACCTTTAGAGTCGGGTAACTTTAAAAAGACATGATGGACCATCCCCTGAAAATATTATAATATGCCAGTTATGTACAATCCAGGTGCATGCTAGTCCATCATTTTAAAGCAATCCAAGATCTGTTATTTGAAGGGAAAAAAAAAGAAAAAAGAAAAAAAAAGAAGAGTTGTTCATTCAAGCGTCTTTCACTGCAGATCAGTGACACAATGCTAGTCGCTTGCTGGAGACACTTCTCCTGACCCATGTACACAGCACACGACCTACAGAAACATGATCAGACACCAAGGCCCAGAACTTGAGCCTATACGCCTGCAATGGCAGCTCCACAGCTATGGAGCTTGCTTTGCTCTCTAAAGGCTACAAAACTCATACCTAAAACTGGCAGAACCAACTATATGTTTGTGACAGATTTATTACAAACAGCTATGCAGATGCACAAGCTGTAGAATAACACACCTACACTTCCTCACATTGCAAACGAAAGGAAAGCCAGCAGGAGCGCAGCACAGAGGAGCTTTCACTCCCAGGAAACAAACCATTTCACTGGGTACCAAAAGACAACAGAGTAGTACAACATTTAAAAATGCTTCAGTGGAGTCCTCGGGTATTTTAAGAGCGAGCTCCACTTCATCAGCTCCAATGCAGAGCTTTATTTTTAAGATATCCCACTAATACATCTTCCCTCACTGTTGTTTTTAAACCACAGCTTTAATTTGGGCAAAGAGGAACATTCTTTAAAATGGTCATCATCCTCATGAAGAGCGCAGGAGTGTTCTACATGCTGAACGCATGTGTAAGAAGAAACAAAAACCTGGCAACAGATTGTTCATGCTTCTTTCTTACACTCTTTACCAGTTGATTAAATGCCCCTGACAGGACAATTCTGAAGAAATAGAGACTTGTAAAATGTCATACGTTATCCGAACAATAAATCTTTCTACTATGACCACAGATGTATGAGGTGCTCGTTCTGTGTTTACTTTTTGATTATTAAAAGCATTGGATTCAGAGAAAATACACATAATCCTTTTAAGTTCACCGCTGCTAGAATTAGAGGGTGTAACATTCTTAGTTCAGCAACAACAGCTTGGTTTCCCAGTCTGACACTTCACTAGTGAAGAACCGCCACTTCCCAATATTTCAGGAAAATTTGCAGAACCAGTACTAATTAAACACATTATCAATAACATGTAGGACAGCAAGGTTTAAAATGTTTTTTTTGATGGTAACAGGATATATTGTGCTGGCCACGACTCAGGAGCTGTATTAGCTCAACAGAGCTATCCATCCTTCTTGCCTTGCATATATACCTCCACTTTTCTTAAGTAGCATAACCCACAAGAACTCAGTTTATTTAAAAATAAATTTCAAGAAACTTTGGCAATCATTAGGGTGCCTCTGGGACATTTCATATATGGTGCTGCTTACAGCTGATGGAGAAACTTCATGACTGTTTAAAAATAAGAAGCAATTGCACTTGAGCATGACACAGCTGCTAATGATCATTTAATAGATTTTCACGTACTATGTGTACTACGCTCCAGATCTGGAAAAGAAATACAGCCAATTGCCTACAGATTCAAATACCAAAAAGTTCACCAAAGTTTAATTGCTTTTCTACTTCTAGGTCTCTTAGTTAAATAGTCAAGTTATTCTAGATTATTTATTTTCCCTCCAAATCATGCAGGCTAACAACTGGAGCTCCAGATACTCAAATCCAAAGTTCCTAAGTAAAATTACTGTATAGATGGAAGGCTCTGCAAGCAGTGACACAGATTAGAGTAGAAATAATAACGAAGGTGTGCTGCAATGGACAAAACTCACAAGTTTTCCAGAGCCTGTGTTTACAGTGAACAACGTGAGCAACCTGGAAAAGTTTGCTGGGGTATCATTTCAGCAAACAGGCTCTCTCTCCCAACAAAAAATAAAATAAAATAAAAAATACAACCCAACCAAGAACACACAATAGGAATTTTAATGTTCTAGCCCATATTCGTGTCTCCCAGGCAAGTTGATATTAGGGGTCACTTCCCATGTAGGGAGAAAACAATCTTCATGGATAATAATGATAAAACCTTATGGAATGCAGCAACAACCAAAAAATGTATTCTCAGATGACTACATTAGGGCCAAGTCAATATTAGTCCCACTTCACCCACGCACTGCATAGTCTAAAAATGCTGTCAGCCTGATAAGAATTTCCTGATTCACTTTAAAAAAAATAATTAAAAAAATACATCTGATCACCAAATTCAGATGGAAACTCGCCTCAGCAGATCTTCCAGGAAAGCCGGGGTGAGCGACACAGGTTCCCTCCTGCCGGCGGGCGGACGTTCCGCCCGTGTGCGTGGCCACGGACCCCACCGCACCGGCGGAGGGAAAGGGCACAGCTCAGCGCCGGCCAAGCAGGCGAATGGGGAGGCTCCTCAAGTACGGAGCGACGGCGGAGAAGAGGGGAGTGGAGGAAAGTCAAGAAATAACTTTCTCCCCACTTCCCCACTCCAGCCGAGCGAACCCACATCCACCCCCCCAGATACAAGAATTTACAGAAAAACCCTTTTTCCTTTAAAAAAAGTCTTACCAGGCTCCGCTGCTCTAGGGCTACCTCACCAGCTCTCTGCATCTCCAAATCAGGCCGGGGGCTGCATA
>NW_010194605.1:0-3598 GCF_000695765.1 Mesitornis unicolor
TTATGGTATGGCATAATACTAATTGGTCAGCCTGGGGCCACCTTGTGGTCAACTCCCCTGGGTTTCCACTCACACCAGTCTCTGCACCTGAAGACCTGATTGAGGTCTTCAGACTGCTGAAGACCTTAATCATCACACACCAGCATTAACTGAAACACTATAACAAAGTTCTATCACTTTGTTCCCATGAAATAAAGTGTTGTAGTCCTTACAAAATTGCTGTTTTCCTCAACAGAAAACTGACTCTAAAATTCTGTTCCACTAAACCAGTGCAGTATTCTACCTCTTATTCTATACCATTTATGTCACATCCAAGTTAGTATTACTTTTCTGTTTATCAATATATACATATATACACACAGATATCATTCCCTTAATCTGTGGGCCATCTCTCTAAAGAGTTCATTAAACCCAGAAACAGTGAGTTCCATCTGTCATGGCAGTCTTTCAGGACAGGAGAAGTAATGTGGAAGTTACTCAGTCAGCAGGTCAGGACTAGGCCTCAATACAGTGAGATGGACAGATGAATTTGAGCACAGTAGGTTGATGTGTTGTGCATCTGGAGCTTGCAGTCGGTGTATCCAATGCGGTCCATGTTCATGGTCTGTGGTGTAGATGCTGATCTGTAATATATAACTAGAGAAATGATGGTAAGCAGTATCGTATAACAACTAGCATCATACAGTTCAAATTATTGACTGATCTCACCCAGAATCAAATCACTTTGAGGCACACATTGAACTTCTCCGTTTCCTGCATCACCCACCAGGTACACCCAAGTCCCTGAGCAAAAGCAATCCCACGAATGGGTTTGCCTTTTCCAGAGGAAGGTGTAACCCAAACAGTTTTTCCCAACACATTCCTTACATGCACCACAGGGACCCTCTCCCCTTTTACTGTACTGTACGTAGAAGTTCTAATTGAGCAGGCCAGCTCGATTGAAAGACCCCCTGGTGTTAACTAACCAGGTGGCTTTTGGTAAATATTCATCCCAATTTTAAAATGTCCCAGCTCCCATTGCTTTCAGTGTGGTCTTTCATAGTCCATTACATCGCTCAGCTTTTCCTGCAGCTGGTGCACGATAAGGGATGTGATATATCCACTCAACACACTGCTCTTTAGCTCAGTTGTCTATGAGTCCCATTGTCCGACTCAATTCTTTCTGGAGTACCATGTCACAGAATCACAGAATGTTAGGAGTTGGAAGGGACCTCGAAAGATCATCCAGTCCAACCCCCCTGCCAGAGCAGGAGACTGCTTTGCATGTCACTCTGCATGTTGCCACAGGACTTGCTTTTCAAGGCCCAAAATAATATTATGGGCAGTGGCATGGGGCACAACATAGGTTTCCAACCCTCTGGTGCTTGCTTCCACCATTGTAAACACATGGCACTTGCATTGGCAAGTGCATGGAAGTGAAATATAGTCAATTTGCCAAGCCTCCCCATACTTATATTTCAAACACCGTCCCCAATACCATTGAGGTTTTAACTGTTTAGCTTGTTTAATTGTGACACATTTCACATCCATGGATAACCTGTGCAATAGTGTCCATGGTCAAATCCACCCCTTGGTCACGAGCCCATCGATATGTTGCACCTCTTCCTTGATGACCTGAAGTGTCATGGGCCCATCGAGCTGTCCCAGTTTAAGCTAAACAGAACTAATTCTCTGTTTAATGATTTTACTTTTCAGTTAAGTCTCTTCTAAGTGACTGTACTTTCTGAAACTAACGGCATGTTTTTCCAGACAGTGTTCATTTCTACAAGTGATAGTGCTTGATGTTTATAATTACTACCAGGCATGGTATATAACTGTAGCTCTTGGTTATACTTGTGCCTGTGGAGACCAAGGCCACTGTCACATCATGGGTGCTGTATTGGGGTGTCATAAGTAAGGTGTCGCACCTGAGGGGAGGATCAAACAGGACAAATGACCCAAAACTGACCAACAAGCTATTCCATCCCACATATGTCATACTCGATATAAAGCTGAGGGATCACAAGAGCCAAGCTCTTATTCCCCTGCTTCTGTGATGGCCTAAGTCCAAGCAGAACCCTGCTAGTTTGTCTGACTCCAATCCTGATCTGTGTGTTCCTGCATCTTGCTCTCACCTGCTGCTGCGTCCAGACTGGGACTTTTCCAATGCCCTGCTCCATAGAGCCTCTGGTGACGTAATCATCGAGGGGGGGAGGATTTTATATTGTTTTTATATCTATATTTGTATATATTTCATTATTTTCCTATTTAAATTATTATGCTGTAGTATTAGTATTATTGTTTTTCATTAAATCTGTTAGTTTTCTTTTCCAACCTGTAAGTCTCTCTCCCTTATTCTCTTTCATGTTCCCTTCTGGGGAGGGGAGAGGGGTTAATAGAGAGCGTGTCCAGCATTTAGTGACCAGCCCAGCCCTAAACCATGACACTATGTCACCCACCCTTGGTGCATTGTCTTCTCTCCAGCTAAATAATGGTAATACGTTGGCATACGACAGTGGCACGCTCAGTACCCACTTGCGCCAAATGGATCCAGTATCTTTGTCTGGATCTAGTGGTGCTTGCGGATCATCCAAATCAGCAAAAATCAGCTCCTGCACAGCTATTTGCCTCAGATTCTTAACACCCCTCTCAATGGTTCTCCACTTGCCTGGGCAGTATACGACATCATCCCTAAAGGGATACCTGTTCTTCACACTTAACAGGAGCTGCCTCCAGAGAATGAGGGAATGTGCACCTTTTCCAAGACCCCTGTCAATACCCACTTCTTTAGCCACTGATATCAGCTGCTTGCATTCTCTACTGTCTAATTCAAAGCCATAAGCTTCATTATCCCAGCATTGGAGCAGCCAAGTAACAAGTTGCTCACCTTCTTGATGGCTGTAATCTTTACGTATATCTCACAGCTCACTTAGGGATAGAAATCAAGTGTTTACCTCTGGTTCTTCCTCAGGTTCTCATGATAGCCCTGGTAAACCTTCGTGACCTGCTCTTTTCGTGTACTTCTTCTGTACAGAGGCGACTGATACTGACGCTGGTTGAATCCCTAGGTCAGCTGCCTCACCCATCATCACTGGGGTTGGAGTAGCTGCAGTGCTTGTCACCAAGGTCTGGGTAATCTCAGTGGGTGTTTACTGGACTTGAGTAGTTGCAGTACCTGTTGTAGAAACTTGAGTAGCAGCTGGTGCAGCAGCTTGTCATGGGGGCCGAGGGAGCTGCAGTGCCTGTCGTGGGAGCCAAGGCAGCTGCAGTGCTTGTCGTGCGAGCTGAAGCAGCCACAGTGCTTATCGTGGGGGCTGGGAGAGCAGGGGTTGCGGCACCCACACAGTACCCCCATCTATACCGATATTTCCCTCTAGAACTGAAAGACATTCAAGAGGCCTGACAATATAAGCACGGTGGTTGAAATATCCTAAAAGTAGTCAAAATACTCAAAATCTGTTGAAATTAGCCTCGAGGGAAAAGAAAAGCCCAAGGAGATGTCTCCTCCAAGCCTGACAGCGAAAAATAAAATAAAAGGTATAATTAGAAACAACGTCCACTAGATGGCTCCCGAAATACGCAGGTAAATCTGTGTGCCGGAAATCGAGTCGGCGGGGAA
>NW_010194606.1:0-3147 GCF_000695765.1 Mesitornis unicolor
TCAGTTATGCACTGGGCTTAAACCACAACACACAGTTCATGATCACTGTATTGGCTGAGTATAGTTTTGTGTACTTTATGTTAATATTGTCATTAATACTAGTTTTTAATTATTATTTTATTAAATATTTTTCCATGTCAACGCATGGGTCTCATTTGTTTTTCCTGATAGCCCACCTTGATGGGGAGGGGTCATCTGGTGATAGAACAACTGCCCAAATGAAGACACAGCAATGAAGTATAAAAGGAAAAGCGAACTAATGTATTCTGTGGGATCGTAAGTACATTAAGAGATGAAAACTGAATGTATACACTTGGAACACTTATTACCAGCATGGATAACAGTAGTTATGGTCTGCAGTTTAAATGGAAACATGGCTAGTACTTTTAATATCCTCTCCTGTGATAAAATGTCAGACTGAATTCAAGGCTACCCCTGTAGCATGTGTAAGTAATAACAAATAAAGAAACATAATGATAGCCTACAACTCCTGGAGGGTTTTAGCTGCTGGGTAAGAGAAGAAATATTTACATTAGTTTGTGATGCATCACTCTTGAGTAATGAGATGAGATTAAGAAAGGCAAAACTAAAGCTAAATTTCAAGTAAACACTTCATGACAGTGAGATGTATTAGACCATGGAATAACTTCCCTCAGGATATTTAAAAAGAGACTAAAATACACATCTATTTGGACAGCACATTGGTAAATATAGAGTAGGAAACTGTTTCCTCTTGGAAGAGTGAAAGGGTGGGCGGTCTGATAAATTTTTGTGTTGTATGAAACCATGAGTTTGAATAAAACTGGTAAAAGGAAATACATTTTCTTAAATATCAAACAGAGTAGCAGTAGGAAAAGCTACTTGTGGCATAGCTTTGGTAATTCTATAGCTCATTGCTATGCATGAAGACTGTCAGTTAATATTGAACATGATATTAAGTGGCTAAGTAGTAAGCAGCCCACTTCCCTCCAATCTGGAATGCCTTTATCCACCACTCAACTATAAAAAGACCCCGTAGACCCAAGCATTTCTTTCTTTACACCCAGCTCTCCCCTCCACCACCATTTCCAAAGTACAGAATCTAGAATGGAATTTAACATGCAAAGCTGATGATAAGTGACGAGGTACCAAAACCAGGAATAAGTGGGAATGCTTTCTACAACCACAAATACAGTGTCACTCTTCTGTTTATAACTACATTGAATCTTGTTGGAATTTGATACGTAAATGGCAGAACTGTGTACTATCGTTGGGATGCAAGAAACTTTACAGGTTGAAATTATTGTTATCTAACTGGCTAGTCTGCATTTCATGGCTTGAATCTTGGATTTACAGGAATTATTTGCTGTTCTCAAAGTTGCAGAATGAACAAAGTAAACATCCTCACATGTACATGTTAATAGAGTCAAGAAAAGAAAACAGTTCTGGCACTCATTGCTTTAGAGCAGACTGGCATTGTTCAGACTCGTCTACATAAGCTAGTAATTGTAAAGAATTTTCTAATGTAATTTAAAAAAAAATCTTAAAATTGTATTTCAAATATTATAAATATCCTTGATTAGTCATTAATTTTACATTTTCTATTTTATTGATAGGAAAAACTGAAAAAGGCATGCAGAAGTAACTTTTTCAAACCTGTGACTGCAAGTGAAAGTATGCAGTGGTATCACTTGCTGTCATATTTTATTGCTCGAGCTGTTAAGTTGTAAAGTTGTAAGGTGCTGGTGAAGTAATTCAATCATATGAAGTGAAAGTAATAGTGATGAAAATCACTTTCATTTCTAGCGACTCATAAACATTGTAGGGTAAATGCATAAACTGTCTCTCAGAAATTGTGGAGATGTTGGTGTTATAATTCTAAATACCAAAAAAGGAATTACAATTAATGTATTAGCAGATGATTTTAAAGTCTCTTGATCACATTTTTAGGTTATAAAATCGGATTGTATTAATGCTTCCTATATCCTCTTTAGTCATTTCCTTCTCTCTCTGCATTTGAAACAAAAATTTATATTGACTCTTAGAATCATACAGTCACAGAAAGTTTTGTGTTGGAAGGGATCTTTAAATGTCATCTAGTCCAACCTCCCTGACATGGGCAGGGACATTGTTAGCTAGAACAGGTTGCTCAGAGCCCTGTCTAATATGTCCTTCAATGTTTCTAGGGATGGTGCTTCTACTGCCTCTCTGGGTAACCTGTTCCAATGTTTCATCACCCTCACCATAAAAAAATTCTTCCTTATATCTAGGCTAAATCTATCCTCTTTTAATTTAAAGTCATTTCATCTTGTCCTATCGCTCCAGGCCCTGCTAAAAAGCTTGTCTCCATCTTTCTTATAAGCCCTTCTTTAAGTGTTGAAAGGCTGAAATGAGGTCTCCCTCTAGACTTCTCTTCTCCAGACTGAACAACACAAACACTCACAGACTTTCTTTATAGCAGAGGCATTCCAGCTGTCTGATCAACTTCGTGGTCGTCCTCTGGACTTGCTCCAACTGTTTCATGTCTTTTTAGTGCTGAGGACTCCAGAGCTGGACACAGTATTTGAGGTGGGGGGGCGGGAGGGTGTCTCACCCAAAGAGGGAGAAACACGTCCCTTGGACTTCTGGCCATGCTTCTTTTGATACAGCCTAGGATATGGTTGGCCTTCTGGTCTGCGAGCACACGTTGCCAGGTCATATTCAGCTTTTCATCCACTACTACCTGCAAGTTCTTCTCCTCAGGGCTGCTCTCAATCCCTTCTCCACCCAGCCTGTATTGATACTGGAGATTGTCCTGACCCAGGTGCAGGATCTTGCACTTGTCCTTGTTTAACCTCATAAGGTTCTCATAGGGCCACTTCTTCAGCTTGTCCAAGTCATTCTGGATGGCATCCCACCCCTCATGCACGTGAACTATACCACTCATCTTGGTGTTGCCTGCAAACTTATTGAGGGTACAGTCAGTCCCATTGTCTATGTTGTTGATGAAGATGTTATATAAATATAGGTCCGGATATAGACTCCTGAAGGACACCATTAGTCACTGATCTCCATCTGGACATAGAACCGGTGACCACTATGCTCTGGATGCTTAATTATTAATGCTTAATTATTAAATAGGAATTGATGTTACTTACCCTGTCCAATGACCATGGGTAGTTTCCTTTC
>NW_010194606.1:3223-5099 GCF_000695765.1 Mesitornis unicolor
AAGAATCTCCACTTGATAAAAAATAGGGTAGAGCTTTTATAGAATAAAATGACTGATTGTCATTTGTTGCTAAACCCAACCTCCTTGCTCAGCGAGCCTTCTAGCTTAGAAAAATATTTTTATTTCAGAAAAACACTGTCTCCTTTTAACAGTCTTATTTTTCTCTCTGTCTGGGACCAGCTGGTCCAGAGTGTTTTCCAACACTAAGGCACAATGTGACCTTCTAGTATACCTGCAAGTTTTCTTTCACTGGAGAGAATACAGAAGGGTAGCAAGTATTGAGGCTTTTTGCCGCTGAGGTAGAGCATCCTGCTAAAGTCAGGCAAGACTTGCCCTTGGTGAAGCCATGCTGGCTATCTCGAATGATGGGATGGACTTGGTTCCCTGAGTCCCTGCCATGAGGTTAAGGGACTTGAGAGATGTCAGAACAGTAATTACCAGTGAAAACTGAGGCAAAATATTTGTTGAGTACCTCAGCCTTCTCCATGTTGGTTGTCAGTTGTTCTTGTGTTTTATTTATTAGGGAAGTATATTTTCTTTAATCTTCCTTTTCTGACCCACATACATGTAAAAGCTCTTCTTCTTATTCGTCACATCCCTTGCCAAGTCCAGCTCCAGCTGTGCCTTGGCCTTCCTAATCCCATCCCTACACAACCTGACAGCATCCTGTACTCTTCCCAGGATACCTGTCCCTGCTTCCACTGTTTCTGCGTTTTCTTCTTGCCCTTTAGTTTGACCAGCAGTTCTTGACTCAGCCATCCTGTTCTCTTGTTTTCCTTTCCTGATTTCTTACACTTTGGAATTGAGAGCTCTTGTGCTCTATGGAAAGTGTCCTTGAAGATCTCTCCACAATCACTGTTCTGCTCACTTGTACCTGACTTCAGTTTCACAGTGGTCCGATTTACTAACTCCTTGAAAAGCTGGAATTTTGCTTTCTTAAAAGTCAAGATTCTGAATGGGTGGCCTGTAGTAGACGCCAACCACAAGTTTCCCTTTGTTACCTTGCTCTCCAGTTCTTATCTATGCTTAAATTCTCATATCCTATCACAAGCATGAAAAGAAGTATTAGGAAAACCAAAGCAGATACTATGAAAATATCTCCTTCTTCTCTCCCCACAAATAGAAAGGTGAGCTCCAGCCTCCTGATCATCTTTGAGGCTTTCCTCTGAAAGTGCTTGAATAGGCCCATGTCATTCTTATGTTGGAGGTCCTAGAGCCTGATGCAGTACTCAAGGTGGGGTCTCAAAAGAGCAAGGTAGAGGAGGAGAATCAACTCCCTTGACCTGATGGTCATGTTTCATTTGATGCAGCCCAGGATATGATTAGCTTTCTGGGCTGCAAGTGCACATTGCCAGCTCATATTGAGCTTCCCATCAACCAACACCTCCAAGTCATTCTCCTCAGGGCTGCTCTCAATCCATTCTCTGTCCAGCCTGTATTTGTGCTTGGAATTGCCCTGACCCAGGTGCAGTACCTTGCTTCTTCTACAGTCAGTGTTTTAAGGAAATTTACCTTTTTTCTTTGGCTTGTTCCCATAGTCTTACTATTTCATCCTCTGAAACTGTTGCTGTGTTACTGTAGGTTAAAAAGTTTTAATGGTGTTTATGTGCTAACAACTCTTCTTTCCTTTGTCAGTCCTGACCTGCTTTCCTCTGTCCTTTTTTACCCATTCACCAGTGATCTCAGTCATTACTAACTACGTAACTGTGCAGTTTTGATTATGGTCTCCTCTTTACACTTAGTACTTGGTTTTGTTTTGTTTTGTTTTGTTTTTCTGTCTTGTTTGATTCCAGTTTGAAGTATAGAATATTACAAAAGTAAAACTTCAGCAACAAACGCAAAAAAACTGTATTGGGTTTTCTGTGAGGGGATTTTT
>NW_010194607.1:0-6634 GCF_000695765.1 Mesitornis unicolor
TCTGTGATTCTGTGATTCTGTGATTCTCTAAATAATGGTGTTGGAAATAGGTTTAATGTTTTGCAGCTGAATAACTCCTGGTTGTGTTTCACTAGATATTTGGTTTTTTTCTTTCCTCCTCAGATAAGCTTCCTCAATTCACAGACATCACAGCCTTTGGGGAGACAATCTCAAAGGAAAACTTTTATGTTTGGGTAATACTGAGGGTTTAAGTGCACAGTGTGGAATATGCTGCTGTCCATTTGAGATGGACTTGAGGGTAAAGTGTAAAAAGTTTAGTGAGCAGCTAATTAAGAACTTTCTTTTGCACACTCCATTAACTCTGTCTTGATGCAAATAATCATAAATTATTACATGGATACTTCATGGTCCTAACAGGCCAACACAGGACTTCAAGAACAGCAGTAGTCAGGGTGGAGCTAACACCATCCTCTTCAGCTACAGGCTCTGACTCCTTCCACCTCTCCCTGCCTCCTCCCTTCAAGGCAGTGGGTTAGCGCCCAGTGACACCTGCTCTTGACCAGCATCTTCTCTCTTTTTAATTCCTCTTTCCCAACCATGTAAAGCCTGAGCTGACTCCTGCCTTAAAGGAGGAAAGTAACAGTGTTACTCCAACAGTTGAGGAAAATTCTCCAAATACAGCTGAAACATAATAAAATCCCAGAATTATCACAGGCATATTAAGAATAAATGGTGAGAGAACTTTTGAATACTCTCTTCTTTGCTCCAGCTGAAGTAATGCTGACAATTGTCTAGAAAGATTTATCTCCTTAGATATACAGTATGGATTAACTGTCAGGTACATTACCCATTTTCTTAAATTGTAATTTCTTTCCCATATCATCAAAATTTATTACATAACTACAAATAAAAAAAAATTTCTAAACTAAAATGTTTCTATCTAATAAGCCACCATAACATCCACTCAGCCTAACTAACTACTTTGGTTCACGTGCATCATTTGTGTTCTGCAGTGGCAAACATACTATCAAATCTACTCATGCAAATGAACTTATATCAAGAAGGCTGCCCAGTGACAAATATCACAGTCTTTACACCCACATCACATACTAGGATGGTTTGGAGAAGTGAGTTCCTCATCACAGAGGCAAGCTCTCCAGGAAGGCTGGTCAGTGTGGTCTGCTCCAAGACTCAGTCTAAATTTAAGAGCACTATTAAAAGCACAGCACTGGCTTTGTTACCTGGCAGCTCAGGTAACATTTGACAGATCTCAGCATCACATTTCTGTTGTTGCAGCAGAACAAGAGCAAGGTGCCCAGGACCTGCTCTGCCACTCTCAGTAAAGATGAGTGCTGCAGCAGTAGAGATGCTGCCATTACTCTATGCATGCAGTTGCAAGAGGGCAAGCAGTGCTTTTGCTCCCTCAGCTGGATAAAGCTGCCCTGCTTCTTCCTTGCTGTGCAAGTTGGAGAAAATGCTACAGATGAGAAAGCAATTCTGTCTTACACAACAAATCCATCCTTGACCCACACTAACATGAAAAGTACGGCACAGTGAAGGTTGCATATCACTGAATATTGACATATATAGGAAAGAATTACCTAGAGCTAAAAAAACAAGAAATTACTAACACAAAGGTTATACAAAACTGAGCACTGATCACATCTATTTGATTTTTTAAATTCAATGCTCTGTTTCTGAAGCTTGTAGTAATCCTGCTAGATCTACAGGCAAAAAGAAAAAAAATCCACTTAATTACATGATTCTAAACTGTTAACCAGAGATATTTCAAGTCATTGGACAATGAAAAAAAACCAAAGAATCTCACACCTCCACTTTGCAAGGACAGAGGCTGTTAGCCACACACATAGCTAAGGGTAATATCCATTACAAAATCAACATTGGCTAAAAGAAAAAAAATCACAGAAGATTGATAAATCCACATGTGCATACATGCACATAGTTAATATTGTAAAAAAAAATTATATATATATAGCCAGTAAAAGATGGTCAAGATATAAATTTATTCCAGTTAACACTTGCAAGAAGTTAGATATCAATGTGATCAAATCATACTTAACTAAATGTAAAATTCATTTTAGTCTAGTTCTTGCAACTGAAAATTATTCATCACAACACAAACTTAAAACTCATCAGCACATCTGAGAAATGGGAATGCAAATTTAAGATCTGATTCTCATAGCTGGATAACAAACAAACGTTACTGCAGACATACCTTACAACCACACTAGTGTCCCAAGCACAGTCCAGAGTCACCACTAATGAAGAATCTATCTGCAGTGCTTGTAGCTGGCAGTTTGAGCTACCCTTACTCCTCCTGCCGAAACAGATGGGTAAAGAATATGCTTGTCTGTGAGCAATGAAGGGTCAAGAAATGTTAGACCTCTGAATCAAACACTTCATCCAGAGTCTGCCAGCAAAGCAACAGCAGGCAGGAGTTCATAATCATAGAGATTAGAGTTGTACACATTCACCCCTGAAAACTCAATATCCTTGACAGCACTTTGTGCAATTCCCTTTCACTGTTTTTATTGTTGTTGCAGCTTTTCCCTTCATTTATGGGGTCAGAGGAGAAATTACTTGAAACAGTAAAACCTATTTGTATCTTTACCTGCAGAGAACTATCTGCTCTCTCTTATAATCTCAGTTAATCAGAAAAATGATAAGGAAAGGGCAAGTGGTTGTCTCATAATGTTTTCCTCTTTTAAAATTATTGGTACAGTTTATATTTCTGAGCCGAACAACAACAAAAAACCCCATACACACAAAAAACATCATTAAAAAACAGCCACAAAGTTCTTTTGAGTGAACTTGAATTCTTCTGTGCTGATGACTTCTCTCGTTTAAACTAGTCATGTGGAAAAGAGATGACGTGTAACTGCTTCAGACATTTCTGATTGTAAGGGTCCAGACAATACGAGGTTAAACATCTCCAACATTTGTCTAATGTATTAATGTGAAGAACAAAGCTTGTAGGTGTTGGATACAGAACAAGAGCAGAGGCTGAGCGCTGTTTATCCTGTGCCAATAAGCACCAGACCTGATCAAAGGCAAGAGTTGAGGGACTTGCTCATCCTGGGGCTGGCAGACTGACGCTGAATCAACTAAGTGACACCTGGGGTGAGGAGGAGGCCTCACAGCCTCATGTTTCTTTGGTAAAGCTAAGCAAACTGCTTTTAATTGCCTCTGTACCGAACTCCCTTTCTCTTCCCCTGTTCTCCCCCTCGCCTCTACTCCCAATCAAACACATAACAAGCCTTGTTAAGGACCAAACAAGTCCCACCTCGCCAAGAGTCCTGCACCTAGAAGAGGTCAAACACTGGTAACTCCAACAGGGGGAAAACAAAACCACTGAAAGACCCTACGAGCCCACTGACATCTTTCCAGAACAATCTAAGACAAGAACTGCGCATAACACCTATTGAACACGAGAAGTGAGAAACTCAGCCAAAGGGAGGAGGCTGCCTGCCTATAAAAACTGAAAAGATCGCTGTGGAAGCAGCACCCCCAGAGGCTGAACACCCCCACTGGCAGATCTGATGCTGGGACCAGGTCTGGTGATTTTTCTCTATCTTTCTGTCTTTCTCTCTCTCTCCTTTCCTTTACATAAGTAAATCCCATATTGTTGTGGGAAAAGCTACTCTCATTTGATCTGCCACTAATTTGTTGTTAGCTATTAAACCAGTTGCTGTAAGCAAAGCTGATAAATATAGTATTGGTGATCAGAACTGTTCAATAAATACTTTGATTAGGAAACTTGAGACTTGTCTCACCGTTGTTCAATCTGTTGGATTTACAAATCTGAGTCATTTGTCCGCCTTCCTAGAGCAGGATGTGACACTGATCTTTCTGTATTTTGTTCAGGTTTGCAATCTACACATATAATCTTGTTTTCACTTATTAATAAATTAATCTGCATATATTTTATTGGAAACATCAGATGGTAAGGTATGTCAGCAGAAATGTAACTTCAAAATGAAGGGACCTAGTGAAGTAGGATATCTAACAAATTTGTTATTCAAACAACGGAGATATGTTAAAATTACAAAAACCTAAACTGAGCAGAGGCTCCTACGGCAGGCATCACAAAACTAAGAAGTGCCTGGTGGGAAATTTCTAGCTTTGATCTGAGCCAATCCTCATAAAACCAAGAATGCAATTCTCAGAAAAAATCTAAGACACAATTCTAAGTGTAATTTTGCATTTCAAAATAGTCTTCTGAAAAGTCAACATAACACTCGAAATCTCTAATGAATGCAGATGCTTGATTTCTGAGAGCAAGAAAGTTAGAATTGGTAGCCAGGGATACAATGAAGAATCACCGCTTCTTGAGTTGAAATATGGGATCAATTAAACCACAAACAAACTGCTAAATACAAACATGTTACTAGTTTCACATAAACAACAACAAAAATCATTCATCTCTAACAAGAGTTGCTGGTTAGCTCTCTCAGAAAGCAATGATATGAAGGAATGAGAGCTTGTGGTTCCAGGTTTATTTTTTGGAGAAAATAAGTTTTGTTGCAACTAAATTATTCAGGCATGATATAAGCTCCAGATGTGTTGACAATCAGACATGTGGAGAAAGTACCAATCTTTGCAACAGACAACTTCTCACTACCAGACTGTATTTGGGAGGAAAAAAGGAGATAGGGAGAGCAAGTGACTCTTGGATACAGGAACAGGGGAAGATTCAGACCCAGAAGAGAAATTGCCTTTGAAAAGTAAGGAAGTGAATTGGAAACCAAGTTGTGGTTTAAGCCCAGTGGGCAACTGAGCACCATGAGGCTGCTTGCTCCCTCCCCCCCCCCCAACTTCTGCTGGGATGAGAAGAAAATAAAGAGCTCATGAGTCAAGACAAAGACAGGGAGGGTTCAGTCACCACTTATGGTCTTAGGCAAAACCACACTCAATGTGGAGAAAAACATAACAATTAAATTTGTTACCAGTAGCATCAGAGTAGAACTGTGAGAGATACAACCAGACCTTAAAGTCAAACACCTTTCCCACCCCTCCCTTCTTTCTCAGGCTCAGCTTGGTTCCCGGTGTCTTTGCCTCCTCCCCTCCAGCAGTGCAGGGGAATGGGAATGGGGGTTGCAGTCAGTTTGTGCTAAGTCATTTCTGCCCCTCCTTCCTCTTCAGGGGTAGGTATGACTCCTCCCACTCTTCCTTTGCTTCCACATGGCATCCTTTCCACAGGAGACAGTCCTCCATGAACTTCTCCGTGGGTCAGCCCATGGCTGCAGTTTTTCTCACAAATTGCTCCAGTGTGGGCTTCCCTTCTGGAGGATGCAGTCTCTGTCACAGACTGCTCCAGCACACACTTCCCATGCAGTCATGGCCTCTTCAGATGCAACCACCTTCTTATGTGAATCTCATATGGATTTCCACTGTTGAATCTCCATGGGTTTCAGGCAGGTCACCCTGTCCTCTCACCACACGCTGCAGGGGAATCTCTGCTCTTGTGCACCTCCTCCCCTCCTTTCTCCACTGACCTTGGCATTTGCACAGTTGTTCTCACATCCCAGTCCTCTCTCCACTGCAGGTTTCTTCTGCTGGTCCTTGAAGAGTTCCTGGCTCTTGGACTAGGGCTGCAGCAGTGCTTGGGCTTGAGCTGGGGCCAGACTGGCCCTGCTACCAAAAAAAAAACCCTCACAGAAACCCAGTACAACTTTGGATGAGTAATGCTGGGCACATGTATAAACTGAGAGAGGAGTGGCTGGAGAGCAGCCCTCCAGAGAGGGATCTTGGGGTGCTGTTGACAGCAGGGTCCATAGCAGTCAGCAGTGTGCCCTGGCATCAAGAGGGCAAACAGCATCCTGGGGTGCATCAAACACAGCATAACCAGCCAATGGTCAAATGAGGTGATCACCCCACTGCATTCAGCACCTGGAGGAAGGGTGGTCAGTCTGGGATGATAGCCATCTAAGCAGGAACAGGAAAGTCTCCCAAGCTTTGTGACTGCTTTTGAAGCCACACTGCTCCAGAGAGGAAAATTTAGAAGGGACATTGAAAGCATGGGGGCAACAAAACCCCAGTGGGAGTCTGTCCCACTCTTCACCTCCCTACTCCCTCCCTTCTACCAGCAGCACTGCATGAGCAGAGACATCTGAAGGAAAAAAAATCACAGACCAATTAAGTGAGCTTTCAGCTGAACCAGGGTGGTAATATGGAGGCACAGACAGCATGGCAAGATCAGCCGGGCTCTTTCCGCATGCTTTCCAACTTTATGACCTCTGTTTCCAAGACAACTGCATTGCCACTCTCACACTTCACCTCCGTTCCACCATGCACAGCCCCCTCTTCAACATTAAGAAGACATTTTAGGAAGGTGTACCATCTGCAGTGCTAATTTCTGTAACTTCCAGATTTAGTTTGGCAGTCT
The DNA here is from genome assembly GCF_000695765.1 of Mesitornis unicolor. NCBI lineage: Eukaryota > Metazoa > Chordata > Aves > Mesitornithiformes > Mesitornithidae > Mesitornis > Mesitornis unicolor. The sequence continues at coordinate 6,368 of NW_010194607.1, forward strand.
CACACCTACCCATTCTTTGCCAGCTGCAAACCAGACTGGGTTGGACAGACTGTGACCAGAGCCCAGCAGCCCAAATGAATACAGGGAAACACAGAGGATTCACCTCTAGCCCATACAATTCTTGTTCCTAAAATTCCTCCTATATCATGTTATGACATCACATAAACCAGGCAGTAGAAAAGAATTTGATCTCTAATGACTTTTTTACACTTTGACCTACAGAAAACTGTTGTGTTCATTTAAGGTTCAGGGAGCAGGATTTTCTCT
>NW_010194608.1:0-39407 GCF_000695765.1 Mesitornis unicolor
TTTTCCAACCGAGCGATTCTGTGTGAATCTGTGTGTGAAAGTGCTTCCCTACTAACATCAAACTGATCTTTAAACAACTGCAGAAAGCGTGTATTAGCTTTGGCAACGACATGACCATTTCACTTGATACAACCCATTTAATACCAGAAGCCTCTGAACATATTTCAGAGCAAGGACCCGCTCCTAAATTTACCTGTGACTCCAAAACTGCACGCATCCAGCACCGCATTCTGCGTGGTGGTAACGTTGACCTCCAGACACAGCTCTTCAAGGGACCAACTGTTTGCTTGGGCAACGTACTGTCTTGTAGCAGTAATATATGCCTCTGGCACAAACAGCCCACCGAGGCACACGTGGATGTTCTAATTGGGGAAAATAATTTAGAAAAAAGAGCATCAGCTGCAGAATTCATGATTACCATCAACATTACTTCAGCAATCTGTTTACATTTACATTTTCCTGCTGCTACAGGAACACTGTGTAACTACTAAACTGTTTATTGCTCTAAGGCTACGTCTGCTGCCCTTCTAAAGTACTAAGTTTCCCTCTAATCTGTATGAACATATACATATGTTCATATATATGTGTGTGTATATATTTATATATATTTTTCCATGTATATCTATATATATAATCCTGCTAAGTCACCATTCTGAGATCAGGAAACACTCAGGAGTATTTACAAGCACACTGCAGACAACATTGACCGAGGAAATATTTAGAAGTCTTTACGTGAAGACTCCCTGAAGTAGTTCTACAGCTCCACCTGAATTAGATACAACCTCTACAAGTCAGCACCAGGTACCTTTAGTTCTTTTGCTCCACCAGAAGCAGCTGCCTGGGAGATATTCTGCAGTTGTTTAATGCGCTCGCTGAAGTCGGACACCCACTGGATCACAGTCATTCCAGCTGGCACTGTGTAATGAGACCAGCTACGAGGCAAAATACCTACCAGAAATGGGATTACAATTAAGTTTTGTTTGTATACAAGTTGGAATTACACACTGTTTTGACACTTTTTCTCCCAGTAGCTATTTAAGGCCTGGACCTTATCAGCCTCCATCAAAAGGCTCCTCAGTAAGGGAAAGCACTTTCAAATATTACAAAGTAAATGATCTCCAGGTCTAATCTTTACTTAAAATGCCATCCAGTTACAGAAACCCTTCAACAGCAGCAACTTCAGTTACACACAGCTATACACTGCAGTTACTGAGCTGCGAGGTTTTGTGAAGATTTGAGTTCTTTAGAAAAAAAAGTTCAGAGGCTGAAAGAATTCAGTAAGATTTCAGCTTGGAAATTAAGCTGCTGATACCAACTGTAGCCCAACGTTAGCTCCCTCAACTTGAGATCTCAAACCAAACCACCTGGAATTTTGTGCTTGACTCAAAAATATTGCTTGTGTCAAGCGGTAAAGTCAATCCCAATTTTTCTGCTATTTTTTTAACCTGCTGAGCACAACAGCCTCTAACCTACAGAGTGCAAGAGCTGATTTGAATTGCTGTACCTTTCACCAGTTCATTTATGAGCGTACGCAAATAGTTGGTTTGTTTCTTTTTCCCTTCGCACACTTGAACCACATCTGCAAGGTCCTGACGAACGTCCTGCAGCAGCTTAGCTCCCATTTTCACCTCCCTCTCAAAGAACCGGAACAAAGGATCCTGGTTGTGAAAACACAGAAATTAAGTTGCAGATCAAGGGTATAGCTGGAAAACCACTACAAAAAATAACCCCAAAATCCTAGTGGGACTGAGCAGTGTCTCTTGCAATTTCTGTTCCCAGAAGCTGCTGCCCTATCTCTCATCATTAACCATCACTAAATTTTAGCAGTAATTACTGTAGCAGTCAGTGTGTGACAAGTACAACAGGAAGCGCCTGTTTCTTGCTACCTGATCACAGAGAAGCTTCAGAAGTGGTACCCTTGATAGACAGTTTGCCATTCTATTTCTTCAAATAATCCCCAAAGTACATAAACCAACTTCTAAGAGCATTGGGAGAAACCCAGCGAGGCATTACATAGCCGTGGCAGTCACAGTCAGCACTGGTACAGGCTCCATTGCTCCCAGTTTAACCAGGACTTGCAAATCACCATGCACTGGTTCCAATGCACCCGACCTTGTGCACTTCCTAAGCCCACATCAGACAGAAGTTCTTACCTTAATGTTTTCCACAGTTCGCTTCAGATGGTTGAGAGTCTGTGGGATGAGGTGGAGCCAGTTAGAGGCCGTGGTATGCAGAGTTCTCATCCAGGCTGGGCGACCATCCGATGTAGAATCGGTTCTGGTCTTCTTCTCGGTTTCTGCATAAGCCAGATCATCCTCATCCTCCAGCATCTGCATTTTCAGCATTTTACTGATCATATCGATGCCTAAAAGAGAAGATGTGCTGTTAGAGAAGCAGTAGTATCAAGATGAAAACATGCCACTACATGCAAGAACTAGGACGTCTCTTTTTCCCTAGCCTAGACCTAAGATCTAAGACTCTCCTGGTTTTTGAATTCACAACCTTCTGGTCTCTTTTTGACTGCTTGAGTGTTTCACTTCACAGAAATTAAACCAACTATTTTGAGGGAGGAGGGGAAGGCTATCAACCCTTCCGCAGGATTTATATTTCTCTTGTGTTTTTCAGTTGAAATGGTGGCCTGGTAATCAATGCCAGACACTGCTGAAGTTACGGTTTTACCTTGTGTGGTGAGAAGAACTTTCTCTGCGTTATTTGGCAGGCCCAGCCATGAGGGTGTCTGTGTGTCTGGCAGCATCTCAACCCACTGGACAAACTCTTCACGCCTGCAAGTCAAGAGTTTTCATATTCATTAGATGGCTTCCCCTATCAGAATGGCAAGGTAACCGTTTGCCCTAAGACTAACATTTACACAGCTAAATTCCAGCATGGAGATACAGGTTGGAGGCTTTTTGTTGTTGTTGTTAATTAAAAACAAAGAGAATTTGTAGATAGAGATCAGGATAAACCAAAACCGATACCTGATTCCATCTGGCATCTGAATATCTTTGTGTCCATCAACTTTGCAAGCCAGCTTGAATTCGCTATCAAAACTCAAAGTAGTGAACAGGCGCTCCAAGAAGGTGTTTAACAGACGTTGATCAAATTCGTTATCGATGCGACCTCCATAGATAGACTGTGCCATCAGCGTCTTCAATGCAGACCAGGGGATTTTATCAGGTGAAATGTTTTGGCGGCCCTGGAAGTAAAATGGAAAGCAATTAGAAGGAAATAATCCTTTTCACCTCTCCTCCAATGGAGGAATCACAAGAACTAAGTTAAACTGCCAGGTTATTTGCACCTACTCATTTAACTTCATGTTTAACTTCAACTTAAATGTTTAACCTCATTTAACTTACTCAATGTTTCCAGAACAGACTGTTTTACTGAAGATCTTAAGTAATCCAAGTACCACCTATTCCTAACTGCACAAGGCCACTTGCCTTCGCTGTGTCATCCAACCACGTATCCACTGTGTCACAGGCAGATCTCAGGTCGGACTCTCCAAATTCATACTTCTTGGACCAACCCAATGGAGCATAGCGCAGGCGCTCCTGGATGATGGCGTGGAACCAGGCAAGGAGGAAATACAAACGAGCGCGCTCATTTGGAGACTGGGAAGTGGAGAGACAAAAAAGACACGTAGTGTTACTCAAGTGAACTGATAACACCGGCTAAAAGGTTAGAAAGTATCAGATTTAATGCTAGACTGCTACCAAAACTGAATACATTTAACAACTACCACTTCTGTGAGAACAAAACATCCTGGAAGCTGAGGTTTTATCATCTACGGTAAGATTTTAATGAACATGTTCTGGTATCTTCTCTCATCTACACAAGTCACAGCCTTACCTTGCACATTCTGGAGACTGGAATGCTACTGAAAGTCCTCAGCATGTTTGCCTTGACGCCAGGAGGAGGTTCAAACACGAAGATTCGGCCGGCACGTAACAAATTCACCGGCACCTAGAAAAGATCAACAAATCAGAATTAAACTCCTTTAGCCTTCACTAAATTAAATCCCTCTAACAACAGAGTCTCCATTAGCTTCAAAACCTGATTGTAAGGACACACAGTGAAGTCCTGCCTTGCTTCTGGACTACAGGGGAAGCAGCAAAAAGGAATGGTATGAATTTTTCAGCTACAATTAAGTTATCAGAAACCAAGGCTACTAACTACCCTGGAAAGCATGTATACTCCTTTTTCTTTAATGCAGAAAGGCAGTGATAAAGATCAATAAATCAGAATTAAACTCCTTTAGCTTTCACTAAATTAAATTCCCTCTAACAGCAGAGTCTCCATTAGCTTCAAAACCTGATTGTAAGGACACACAGTGAAGTCCTGCCTTGCTTCTGGACTACAGGGGAAGCAGCAAAAAGGAATGGTATGAATTTTTCAGCTACAATTAAGTTATCAGAAACCAAGGCTACTAACTACCCTGGAAAGCATGTATACTCCTTTTTCTTTAATGCAGAAAGGCAGTGATGAGAAAACCTTCCCTGGGCAGCACTTTTGGGTTATTCTACCAGAGAATCAGATTCCAAATCAACGTTACCTTTGGATTAATCTCCATGGTAAGGAAGAGCCTGAAGCACGCATGGGGCTGCAGGGAATGGAGCTTCTTTTCCAGTTGCATGAGCCAGCCAGGAGCCAGGTGAACGTTCTTCAGCATTACCCATCTGGGAAGTTTTGAAACAGAACAATTATTTATTTAGCCAATAGATCACTTCCCCCTTCACTCCAGGCAATACTGTAGCTAAAAAAGAGACAGAAATTACCTTCCAGATTTCACTGCTGTGTTTATTGCTTTATCTGCTTGGTTAAACCCTTCAGCAGAACCTAAAAGACAGAAGGGTTGTTAAAGCCTTTACTACCAACAACCCCATTTATGCTTAGATGGTGAAATAAGGTGCGTTCTTACCGATAGCAATAGAAGTAATCTGTGTATTCTGCTCGGCTGCAAGGTCTTCAACGTGACCGCTAGCATCGTAACCAGGCACTGAACACATCAGCACAGGGGTGTTGGGTTTCACCTGTTGTTGAAGTTTCAAAGGACGTGAATCAGTCACTACATGGATACAAGAATGCAGTAAGCTCAGCCTTTCTTCCCTCTGGCCAGCTAAAGACACGATGCCACTCTTAGTTTTACATTAAATGGAAAAACAATCCACTCCTCACACCATGGGGAGGAGGGTAAGTGAAATTAGTGTTCCCTCAGATAGCTCTACCCACTGTGGGACTCATGCAAGGTGGCACTGAGCACTACCTCAGGATTTGGGCCTTTCACAACAAGCAGCTTACCTCTGTATCTACGATGTGTGTCAGATCTAACGGCTGCTCCATAATGGACATGAAGGACTCTCCAAGATTTGTTGAAACAAAGGTGTGTGCCATGGCCAACAAACGATCTGGTCGGAAGGCCTGGATCAGCAGCAAGCGATGAATGGCCTGTCCAATCGGAGCTGAAAGGGTGAGACACGGTTAAGATGGGCAGGTAAGAAAACCACCCTCAGCACCTCGCTCTTTTCAATTCTCCATTCAATCTTTTCCATCTTGTTCCGAAGACCAGATATTTAGAGTTAATTATCCCTTTAAAAGATCTGTTGCAAAATGTCAGCAGAATGCTTATATTCCGTCTTCACTTTGACAGTCAAAAGGAACTTGCCATCTCCAGCTGCTTTGTCTTCTGCGACGTTTTAGTTACCTGCTACCTGTTCTGAGCCCCTTAAAAGCCTATCTTGGCAAGATGCTTTTGGATTCTACTAAAATGCTACTGGCTTACAAAATCTGCGGTCTACAAGTATTGCCAGGAAGTGATTTTAACTTCCAGGGACAATAGATCTCTTCCCATCTTCTCACTCACTCCATAATCTGCCATTCTACCAGACTCTGCAGTATTACACACTTGTCTAGCATGGATAGGATAAATAACATAGAGCTGCTTCAGTTAACGGTCAAGCAGCTTTATTGTAGATAGTAAATACAAGCTTAGAAACATTAATTTAGAAAGCCATCTACAGGAGTGAGCCCTGAATGATCACAGAGAATTAAGTCTTCATACTTGGATACAACAGCAGGAGGGAACCTTCTAGTAGACCAGCCCTGTCCTCAGAAAATCCTTGTCTTGGAGCTTTTCAGAGGATTAAGTTGCCTCCAAATTTGCAATGACTAAGGTTAATTCAAACTGCTACGCAAACTGATGAGACTGTGGAAGGAAATTTCATCCTCAGCAAAAGACCAGATCACAGGTGAGGGTGCAGGAACCAAGGTGAGGGTGCAGGAACCAACTATTACTTACAAAGGTTTGTTTTAAAAAACATAAAAACACCAAAACCACCAGACTTGTGGTTCTTCCACAATCCCAACTTTATGATTTTCCCAGGCATTAAGGTCCAAATTTAAGTTCTACTTTAGAACTGCTTGAAAATAACAGTAATTCTACTCAGATTAAAATCAGTACAGCAGGATTGGGGTGGACAACAGTGTCACTTCACTTACTTGCAGGTCGTTCTTCGGTCCAAAGGTATGGGACAGTCTGCTCTGGTGAGCTGCTGTCCAGCCAGATACAGAATTGCTATATTGAAAGAAAAGGAAAAAAAATTGAGTTTCTTGACATCAAAAATCTGCCACAAGGTGCAGGTCCTGTTCATGGTGCAGAGATGTTCAATCTCAGCCTTAAAATCCTCTTAAGTCAGTGTACTGCAGGAGGGTTCAGCTACACACCAACTTTTAGTAGGAAACAAAGACTGCTGGGGCAGGGTTGAACTTGGTGCAGTCCAAGCTCTTCTAGACTTTGATTCACAAACAGATCTTTAAAAATCCTAGTAAGCGGCTAAATGTTTAAATGATGAAATGCACAAGTTTATAAGATTTTGTCCATTTAATGCTCATATATCTGATAATCTGTCTTTAGAATACAATTTTACATTGAGTATCAGGTAAGGCACTTGACCCTCCATCTGTGAGTTTGTCTTGGTAGGTAAGACAGGGCTAACATTGTTAAACAGAAGCACTACTACATTAACAAAACTAAGTCAAACATTAAACTTAATGCCAAATATTGTCCAGCACTCAACATCCTTTGGTCTTTTCCAAGGCTTCTAAACATAAACGGTTTGAGTGTTTCATGTATAAATGGTGTGAACGTTTTCCTGAGCAAGACCGCAATTTGACCAGCATATTTAGTAAGTTTTTGACTCATTAATTTCTCACAGTTATGGTTTGTTGTTGTTTTTTTTGAAACAAAAAGCCACACATAAAACTCAAATCATACTGTGTCTATTAGGCTTTCTTTATCCGTGTCCAGTGATTTCACTGACATCCCCTAATTCTGCATTGCCTCCAGCACCCTGATCCTACAGCTCTCCATCAAGTCCCAGCCCAAGCTATAGATTATTTTACTATATCCAAGCTGGGATTTACAACTCAAGTTTCATAGCTTGATTACAAATGAAGTAAGGACATTCATTTCCACAAACACTACAACTACTTAATGTGTAAGGCTTTGCTTTTCATACTAGGAGAGCTTAATTGTAAGTTCTTAAAGCAGACACCTAAAAAGCTTGATCAGGTAGTTGAGTGCAGAAACAAACCCTCACTAACACTTACCTCATCAGCTTGAACTTTGGAAACAAGGTCCTTAAACGCAGGAAGGCAGCTCAACCTCATCATGGCTTCTGTTTGCTCTACAGTCAAACCATTGATTTTTGGGAGGGATGCAGAGTTCAATACAATCTCCTTCCCTCTCAAGAAGTGCTGAAATTCTGCATCATATGTGGGCTCCCTAATGTTAAGGGGAAAAAAATGACCTTAGCTCGGTGTCTTCAAGACGTCCCTCCCTTTTTCAACTAAAATAAAGTGAGAAAATGAACGTTTACCCAATAGTGCCTTTCAGTTTAATGCGGGCCAGCAGCATAGCAAATGTTATGTGATCCTGATGCAGCATGCCACGTGCCACTCTGTTGAAAGCCACCTACCAAAAAAAACTCCAAAGTTAGTAGCGTAAGAAGCCTGGAACTCCGTCCCTTCAAAAAAATTTTAAAGTACATTTACTAATTAAAAAATTGAACCTGAAACAGATCCTTTGTGATGATTGAGAGACGCTGAGTATGGTCTGTGATTCCCTTCAGATTTGGGTTCTCGTACAAGACATTGTGATAGATGTCCAAGAAAAACTGGAGGGAGTATTGGTACAGGAAATGTATCTGAAAGACAAAACAGTATGGTCTTGAGTCCTCCTCTAAATCTGCAACATGACAGCCAGGGCTGGAATTAGGCACAGCCTACTTAGTTTTGAACAATAAATACATGAAGCTTCTGGTAGGAAGAGCTCATCCTACCTGTTTCAGTGACTCCATAGTAAAGTAGATACTGCTGCACGCCGTAGAAAGAGGCAAGTACTGCTGAGAAACAGTCTCCACTTCTTGCATGACAATATCGGTCTCCTCGACTTTTCTAGTGACCTCTGCTGCTTCCTTCTTCAGGTTCTCCAGAGTGGTGATGATGGTGTCATCATCCAGGATACGTCCCTTCACTTCATTAAGCGCCTGCAGCAGGGATTTTTCTAACTGACGCAAGCGCAGCTGAAATTCACCTTAATTAGAGGAAAAAATAGGTTACACATTGTATAGACATGCTAGTTTTTATTAACTATATAAACTGTGTATACTTTGTTATTAGACATCCTGAAAGAGTATCAGCTCTGAAGGTATTTCACTGTGTATTTCTACAGCTACAGTAAAACTACTGTATTCATTTAGAACAGGAGGAAGTGACTTGAACTTTGGTAAGCATACCCTGAAGCTTGAGGAGATCCGAGCGTTTTTCATCCACGTCTGGTCTCTCAGCTTTCAGGACCTCATTCAGACACTGGCTCTGTAAGCTGCTGCGAGTGACGGTGAAGTTCACAAACGTAACACGAGAGCAGAGGTCTGGTGGGAATTCAACCTGTCACAGGAAACGCGAAAAACTCTCAGTTCTCTGATGTACCATTTCTACAAGTAGAATAGACTTTAGGTTTTTACTTACTGTTGGATCTCTGGTGGACAGGAAGATAACGAAGGACGGTGACAAATCGATATCTTGGTCTCCCAGAGTAATCAGAACCCTGCCTCCAGTTCTCCGGACTTCACGGTTCAGAACAGGATTCAGAACTGGATCATAGCTCTCCACATCCTAGAAGCAGAGAAGTGTTAAGAGATCCTGGTTTCTTGCAAGCATCTCAAGTGAAAAATCCTGAACCAACTGGGGCGTAAAGCTCTCATAGCACTCAATTTGCAGTTGGTTTTAAACATGGATCACATTCAGAAGTTACTTTCACTTTAGATTTGTAGTTGAGCTACACAAGCACAGAGTTTAGGCTATTATTTCAGCAGGGAAATATTATTAATGGTCATAATTGTGTTAGCTCTAATGCATAATAAGACCTACTCTAAGCAGCACAAGCAACAGCCACTGATCTAATCCATGAGCTAATCCTTTGTTTTCCCCCTTCCATACAAAGAAACAAAAAATATATGGATTTCAAGTGAAAGTCAGCTATTCCTACAGTTGCCTATTGCTTTCAATTACTGAAACTTCTTCCTGCTACTCAGAGTAGATTTAATTTGAGATAACTAACCATATTAGCTGCTATTATCTATGACTAGAGACAGCATATGGCAACAAAGGAGCACATAGACAGGTTGCAAGCCATTTTATAAAGCGGAATTAAAGATAATTTGAAAATAAAGGCATTTGATCTTAAAATGGAAAAAGGAAATAACTGCTTTTGACTGTGTATCTCAAGACTAACACCTCACATACCACTCAGTAATAGTTTATAGTTAAGTTACGGTTTGACAATAAAGTTGTTAGCCTCTTACTAACAGAATAATTGCAAACTTTCCTAGTACACAGGGTAGAATTAAAGAATTTAAATGGTTTCATCGTGATCCTACAACTGACCTGGACGAGCAGTGGGTTACCAAATCTCAAGGCGCTTTCCAAGTTCTTCCTGAAAGCATCATCCAAGAAACTCGTGCGAGTTATCTTACGATCTTTATATTCATTCATGATGAACTCTGTAGCTTGCCCAGAGGGATCGATGATCAGTGGATACCTACATTAGTAATAAAACATTTTCATTATTTGTGTTGTGACTGCAGACAGCCTCTAAGCAGTTTTATGGATTTAGGTTGCATTCTTAGTCTCAACTCTAAAACCTTGTACATTGAAGGAATAAGTTGTCCAGGTTCAATGACTTATTTCACGTCAGAGCTTTGACAGCTAAATTTGGACAACAAAACAGCTTCAATTCAAGCCAACTTATTTTAACAGCTAAGCAGAACAAAAAAGGGCAAGTAAACATGAATGAGTTTTTATATTTACTCATAGTTGGAAAGCTTTTACAAACATCAGAAGCTCTCGCAACAGTGAAGCAGCACTTTGAAAGAGTTGCTATGATTCTTCGATAGATGCAAAACCTATCTGCTGCCAGACTGTTTAGAATTCTACATCTTGGTATGAAATACCTATTAAACCGCTTAAGCATGATGGCATTCTCAGTGCACAGGTCGTCTGCAGGCAGAGAACTTGCTTGCCAGCGAAGCCGCTCATCTGCGTTGGAGAGGTACTCTGTCCTTGCAATGTCTGTACGGAACTGCAAGAGGTACACACAGTCAGTATTTGACCACGGATTCTCCAACCAACTGGTGAAGACACTGAGCAAATGCAGCTCTACAAGGTATTCTTTTCACATTCTTTACTCAGCAATCTTAAAGCTTCTCTAACTGTTGCAGTAAAAGGATTTACTGTTAACTTCGCAGTATCTTTACCTGGATATTTGCTTGCTGCAAATGGTGAGACCACGTAGTGAACAGATTCTGACGCATCTGCTGATCGAAGTAGCCAGCGTAGGCAATAAAAGCTCCGGAAAGCAAGCAGTCTCCTGCAATGGTGGACATCTGGTTCTTGAAAGTTTCACTTGTCTTCTCCCATCTTTCCCGTTCAGCTGAAAGACTCTTCAGAAGAGCTGTGCTACGGTTTACCTAGAAAGAAGCAGTGAAGAAGACTCTTGTTATAGTGTTACAAGTCTCTCAGACCACTTAAATATTGACTCATTGAGCTCAAGAGCTCAGAATGAAATTAGATCTGTGTTACTTCATTTCAGTGTTAATTTGTTTTTAGCTGGTATCTTGATGAACTTAAAAGTGCCAAGTACTAGCACAGTATGCTAATAGACATAGACATGCTAATGATGAGAGCACACAAGAGAAATTCTAACCCCAACCCGTTGCCCCACCGCCAAAGAAATCCAGTTAAGACATTACAACCACACTACATCCATGCCTGTTTCCAACTGCTACTTATTTGAAGCCTTTTGTGAACTATCTTGTTAATCAACTAGCAACAGGAGTTGGTATTCCTAACTCCAGCCAGGTTTTCTGTAGCGTCATGACATCCAGAGACGACACAAAGCACTGCACAGGGGAAGCAACCAAGTCTGCTCACAAGTTTAAAGAACGGAAAAATACTGAGATATAAAAGTCTTACTTTTGCTTCTACAGCAGCCAAGTCTGCCTTAATAGCTTGAGCCTCGGAAATCAGCACTGCATATTCTTCTTTGTAACGGGCAATGCTGGCCTCAAGATCACGAATCATCTGCTCCACTTCATTTGCTTTCTGCTGGTTGTCTTTGGCATCATCCTCCAGCTTCTGCAGTTCATTGCGCAGAGGTTCCACTCTTTTCAACATATCAGCGTAGTTCAACTGTAAACAGTAAACAGACCCTTTATATTTTCTAAAACACCATGCGTTAACAAGAACCACAGCATTCAGGTACGTATCTGAAAGGCTGAGATGACAATAAGTGGTCTACAGCACCGCTGTGCATAAATACTTGACTGGGTGTCCATGCCAGTGCTGTGCTCATCTGCCTTTCTTAGTAAAGGACTGAGTATGGCTAAACCACAAACAATTGGGATAGGGCCTGTTGGCAAGATTCAAGTTAAATCGAGTCTCTCCACATCACACCATTCATAGCACAGTTTTAACAAGCCAAGCATTCTGCTATATTGGACACCATCAGGCAAGTAAAACCATTCTTGGTTATCTTTGTCTGTTATCCATTTAGGAAACTGGGCAAGGATTTAAAAGTCTGCCTAAAAGACCCTGACAGAGGTGCCCGTTGATGTGCCCCACTCTGAGGCAAGCAAAACTTACGCAGTCTCTATTAAAAGATTACATTTCATTTTCCAGTTAAGGGCTGTATAGCCCTGTAGAATGACACCACGTACAGATCCACTATCATTTACTGTAAACTTAAAGTTTCTCAGCACAAAAACTGTACCATAACTGGCCATTAGTTCTCTGGCACAGTACTAGAGTCCACAAGCATTCACCTAAACCATCCACCAATTTCTTTGAAGCAAAATAGCTTGCAATATTTGTTGAATGGAAGCAAACTCAGAGCCTTTAGATATCGTTATATACCATCAGGCTCTCTCTTTTCACCTTGTGTTTGCTACCCCACAGTACTGACTTTACCTGTGCGATCGCCCATTTCACCATAGGTCCACAGGCCAATGATGCTCTGTTTACAATTTCATAGTTGTAACTTGGATTTGACAGGTAGTTTTTCTTCATCTTCTCCCGGATGGCATCACTGCAAGGGAAAGGTTTTTAGAGACAGGAGTCCAACTGAGACCTTCCGTATCTTTGTGAATACGTAAGTAACTCGCACTTTACCTGATTTCCTCAGCAGAGAAGTTCACGATGGTTGGAATGAAGTTCTCTCTCATGATGATGGAGCGTATTTGTTTCCAGTCTGTTGTACTTTCACCCAGCAGTAGGCAGATGGACTCCAGCGCCAGCTTCACCGCTGCAGGTGGGTTAGCCATGGAACGGACCTCCACCAGATGCTGCTTCTTTATCGACTTCACAGCTAACCGGTGCCAGAAAGAGGATCAACGTGGATTGGGAAGAAAACCAACAGTTAGCAAAGACCATTAAAGTACCTCGGATTTGTAAAAATGCTTCAAGATTCTCAAAAGGAATTTTGAGAAGCAGGTACAAGTGGGTAACATTCAAATGACTATGTCACAACATAAAGTGCTGTGAATATCAACTTGTCAATTGGCCACAGGCAACTTATTCCGCTGCCTAAAAATGATTCACTTAAAGCAGTGACTCCTCTATCCAGTTAAATGAATGGACAGCTTGACTGTATGCTGTCTGTGCAGCAATAAGGCATCAGTGGTCTTTCTGAGAAGGAGCGTTCTTTATGAATACATAGACTGAGTAAATAACTAGAGCTGGTCTGCCACAAGCCATAAAAGAAGTATCAGATCAGTACTATAAACTGCACAAAAACCACAGCTCAAGGACTAGATTGGGATTTGGGATTGGACTAGATGATCTTTTGAGGACCCTTCCAATCCCTAACGTTCTGTGTGATTCTGTGACTAGGAATTGTTTCAACACCATTCAGCTCCATGCTGAGAGGCTACACTTTCGTTAGACAGAACCAATTGAGACCACATCAGCACACATTCCCATAGACTTCAGTTTTAGATCCAAGCCCAGAGGGATCACTTCAGGTGCTAACATACCATTCTGAGCTTCGATGACAGCAGGCTCCACCTTGTCAAGATCTTCTTTCACACTCATCTGCTTGTCTGCAATGACCTCCTGCTGCTTGTGCAGCTGCTCCTGGATCTCCTGGCTCATAACCTAGAAGGAAATGTCACAGAAAAATACTCATTTCTTTAGAAGTTAAACTTCTTCCAGTACTTGCACTGCAGGCCCTGTTTTGTAAATAAAAATATTTGCTACACACAGAGATTTAACAAAGGTTTTTACCTTTTTCTTCTCAGCCTCCTGCTGATCTTTCACCATCTTTTTCAACTTGTCATTGGCTGCTGCGTTCTTCACTTCCAGCTCCTGACTCTTTATTCTTAGGTCACGCCGCAACTCTTCCACCTGAGATCCATTGTAAGAGGGGACAGAGAATTCATATTAAGCGTGGAGATCTATTTAACCCCTCCAGCCTTACAGAGGGCAAAGTTTTAAAGATATGTACCTGATCAACTGTTTCCTTGATTTTTCTAAGACCAACATTCAAATGCATTTGCTGTTCCTCCAATTCACTTCGTTTCTCATTGAACAAGTTGGCATAATGGTTGATGAAGTCTAAATAGTGGCGTGGTGTGATGGCCATGGTTCTGCCCCCTCGCTTTGCCAGACGAGCATTAGCCTTTAGGGAATAAGTAGTTGTAGTTTATGCACTGGTTTTAAATCTATCTGGATGTAAAGATCATACTTTTTAGGAAACTGGTGCGTGATGCCATGGAGTAGAGATCAAGCAGTGTAATAACAACGTACCTGATGAAGAGTCTGATGAACAAACACACAGCTATTAACAATAGCTTCCCTGTGCGATGGTGGCTGTGGCAGCTTATCGTACACAACTGGCATGTAATCGGGCACAATGTAATTTGGTTTCTCAAGATCCATTTTGCTTGTGAACTCTTTGCCAACTTGGTACAGCGCCTCAGTTGACCAGTCTCCAAACCAGTTCAAGACACACCTGAAATACAAAGCATTTGTGAAGGCCTCCCAAAAAGTACTGTTTTAACATAAAGCATGTTGGAATATACAGCAAGTACCTGTTGAAGAGCGCAGGAGAGGTAGCTGCCCTGTCCTTCAGGCCCTCAGAAGATGGATTCATAGTGAACACAACATGGAGATTGCGAATAACTTGGCTGGTGAACCATTTGTAGAGTTCCTCATGTGAATCTAACATTAAACCTTCTTTCTGTGCTCCTTCTTTACACTGAGTCATGAGGGTGGCGTATTCATCTCCCTCAAAGAGACCAGGAACCTAATTCAAAAGATAGATTTGTTGTAGTTTACAGTTGCAGAAAGGTGCTTTAAGTGTTTACCTCAAATCTCCTTACCTCTCCATTGGCTAGGAGTGTGTTCATTCTCTCCAGGAATCCAGAATCCAACACGTTTGACTCATCCATTATAAAAGCTATTTTTTCATTTTTACAGCCAGACCGTCTCAACACTGTCCTAAGATCTTCATCAAAATCTTCACCCGTGTATTTTCTGTGAACCTGGTAAGATTTAACACCAGTTACTAACCTTCTGATTTAGCTTTTAATGGGATTTTTTTAGGGGTTGATATTTAAGAAGTGTGAGTTCTAAGGTTTTCTTAAGTTAAACTAGCACACCAACCTTAATTTGGTAGACGCTCAAACCGTTCATCCAGGCAACAAATCTTGAGAGGGTCGTTTTCCCTGCTCCACTGACTCCAATAAGCAGCAAGTGGCCCTGTGGCTGACGGAAGATTCTGAAAAAGAATATAACCAAGTTTGTTTGATAAATGTAATCAATTTTCTAAAGCTTTTTCCTTGAACACCTAAACTTCAAGTTACTACCAAAACTGACACACTTTTTCACAGAATCCCAGAATGTCAGGAGTTGGAAGGGACCTGGAAAGCTCCCCCAGTGCAACCCCTGCCAGAGCAGGATCACCAGAGCAGTCACACAGGAACACGGCCAGGGCTTTGGGTGTCTCCACACAAGGAGACTCCACAACCTCTCTGGGCAGCCTGGGCCATGCTCCAGAACCCTCACACTCACAAACTTTGGCCTCATCTTCAGCTTGAGCCTCCTGTGCTCCAGCTTGGGACCACTGCCCCTTGTCCTGGCATTGGCCATCCCAGAGCAGAGCCTGGCTCCTTCCTCCTGACACTGCCCTTTCCCAATGGATCCCCAGGAATGAGGATAGGATCCTGTTATCTGGAAGCCAGCAGTGTATTGTCTATAGATAACAATGCTCCATTGTTACTCTGTACTCAGGCTACTCTGTTTTAGAAAAATTACTTAAATGCTATTTATATGAGCAGGAGCTGAAGTCTCAACTCACCGGTCAATTCTTAACACATGATCCAAGACTTCATTGAACAGAACAAGTGGTACATCAAGTTCTTCTTCATAGAAGACTTTAAGCCTAGCTTTCACATAGTCTCTTAATTCCTCTTGATCCACTGGAATATAATCCTAGGAGAATCAATCAACACAGTATGAAATTTAAGATTAAGGGAATTTTGCTTAGGGATCAACTTACGAGTAGATGAAAGCAGAACTATTAGCATTCTTAAAGTAGCAATCTTCTACAAAAGCTTAAGGATGCTGTACTCATTTAACTTGCACAGATTCACATCCACAGCCCAGAGTGCCACAGAGAGCAGCATGGGGTTTAAACGCTGTATTTACTAAACCTATCACAGGTTATAGTCATAAAAGCTGCATTGCTCAGTTGCTCCCAAACTATTTAATTTTGACTTACCTTTGACAGCCAGTTGCTGTATAAAATAGGTCTGCTCATAGCTTTTTCTTTGTCAATATTGGGGAAGTGCTTCAGAGCAACCATATCAATGTTCTCATCGGTCCAGCGCCTCTCCTCATCTTCCACAAGTCTGGATAAAGAAACAAGGCAGTGACTACAAATTCTCTGTAACAGGAGGATATAATCACACTGCTACAACTCAAGCATGTTTTTGCTTCAGTTTGGTCTTCTAATCAACGTTGCCAAGGAGCGGGGAAAATTAATCTTCAACCTTCCCCCTCCATCTCATGTTTATGTTACCTGTCTTGGAAGAGACGTAAGGCTTCGTGGGCCCAAATCCTGATAAGGCCTTCAACTGGTAAGGTTTCCAGTGGTCTCAATGCTTCGAATATACCTCTCACCCATCGAGTCATTTCACGAGGTGAATAGATGTAGTGGGGCTGTGTGTCTTGAGTGAATCTCTCCTAAAAAATTAAGCTTAATTAGTTACTTCATCCCAAAGTTGCACCATATATATGTATTTTTATAGGCCTTGGCACTGCAAGATATCAGTTTGCTAGTGCCATTTAGTGGCTTTCCAAAAACTCAAGTGATTAGTTGAGTTCTGGTACATATATTATCCATATGAAAGGAAAACAATGCATGTTAAATGGTTCAGCATAAAAGGAAGACTTCTAATCAGCGTTTGGGGGTGTATTTAACAAGTCACCTGAGACATTGTGTAGAATTCCACCATAGCAGCAGTGAGAGGTTCTGCGTACGTGCGAAGTGACGGGATCAGCCTCAGCATTGCACGATTGAATGTTCCATAGATCTGAGTAAGTGAAGCTGGTCCAGGATAGTCCACATAAACCACAGGAACGTGTCGTAAAAATCTGAAAGATTAGCGTATTATGTACTCTTTTCATTATCTTTTGCCAAAATTAAACGACCACTTGATTCATAATTATCAGCAGTAACTGCAGAGGGTTTGATGGTGGCTCAGACCAAAAAGCATTCTGAATTATCCACAGCATTTCAGACAGGTTATTCAAGAAATGCAACAGTGGGTTGCCAGTTAATGCAAAAGCAAGCAACACAATTTCAGCACAGCTGGTGTTAAACAAATGCATTAAGCACAAATGACACAGTCAATGCTTCAATTTTGACCCCTATTCTGTCGCTATATTGAGTTTACCAGATACATTACCTGTGTGACAGAGGTTTTCTTCCAGGATCAGTAGGTGGATTACATGCACCAACAAACTGAATTCTCTCCAGTTTCACCCATGTCTGGTCTGATGTACGATAGAATCCTCCATGTTCCACCATCTGGAAAAAAAACACAAGTTAAATAAACTCAGTGGAACATTGCATTTCCCTGAAAATAACTGTTACGATATAGTTGATCTCAAAGAAAACCAAACCTGTCTGATGAAGGATATAACTCTCTGTGTGCCATACTTGTCCATATCTGGCAGGTTGATTTCATCACAGAACAGCACCAGCCACTTTCCTAACTGCACAGGAGCCAGCACCACCCCATTAGGTGTGCGTCTGTACTCGCAGTAGTGATCAAAGGTTTTCAAGAGCAGTTCTGGAGTGGTAGCACTAGAAAAGTTGAGTCCAACCACCTTAAAAAGAGAAAAAAGCAGGTAAAATACACTAAATACATGTATTTTACACTATCTTTTGGGTTACCGCCTGTATTCTGACTGTATTGTTTGCTTGCCTCTGCAGGTTTTGCATTTACCATGCAGCAAACACCTCCTGCCCAACCTTGTTCACAGAACATCACAGCTTTATATGTAACTGCTTCTCCACCTAAATATGCTGAAGGATGAGAGCTATTCTTAAACAGCACCACGGGTTTTTAAACACTAAATAGAGGAATATTCCTGTGTTATTGAAGAAGCAAAGGAAGGAAGCAGCTTTTAGGCTGAGGATCTTAGATTCTGCTCAAGGTAATTTTTACTTTTTGCTGTGTATACACACGACTGACTGAGGTGGAGGTACAACTGAATTCTGGCAAATCATCTCCATGCTAAATCAAGACAGCTTTAATCTTTAAGACTAGAAACTTGGTGCTATGTAAATTCATGCACATACACACACACTTCTGTACCTCCATGTCAGGCAGAGCTCTGAGCGCACTGAAGAGGGTCATGGTCTTTCCAGAACCTGGTGGGCCACACAGCACGAGAGGTTTGTGTTCTGCCAGCCAGGTGTACAGCAGCGCTTCGTGGCGAACAGTGTCCAGGGTTGGGACTACGACATCAGGAGCTGCAACTTTGTGCGTCTCAACTTCAATCTGAGGAACCTTGGATTGCCATGGCACCCATTCCCCTGTAATGGACACCTAGGAGCACAAAAACACGACCTGAAAATTTAGAACTGGAATACAGTTCAACCTTAGTTACAGGAGTTTGGTGTTTTTAACCACAGTTTGTGGCATCAAATTTTATGTGCTTATTTAAACAGGCAGCTTGTTCACTGAACTGTGAAACTGTACAATTTAAGATATATGTTTTATTGTCCAGTTTCATCTCCAAAATCTAAGGCGAGCTTCTGAGAACACAAAAATCAAGATTTCTAGCATAAGACAGGTTTACCTCGTAGTCAATTATAGGAATGTTGGGCGCAGTTGGCAGTGGCACAGTGGTGATTCTCCTAATGTACTCTCCCAGCTCTGCTCTCATTTTCAGACGACTGTCTCCAGAAAGGGACCAGAGTATCGCATAGACCAGGTACCTCTGGGAGAAGCAGAATCAGTTGTAGAATAACGAACCAAAACTTCATGAACAGTAAATCGAATCCAGCCGCTGCACTGACACACCAGACACAGCAGGACGTTGTGTTTACCTGGATGTAACGCTCCAGCTGGTCAATCTGCATGGGAAAGTCGGGATGATTGGCGTTGTACTGGGCGACGTTGCGGCAAGCTTGGTGCAACATGGAGAACAGAGAACCCAGACAGCGCAAGCGGGTGAGGTCCATAATGTGCTCCAACTTGAAAGCGTGTTCCAGTGCCTTAGTGACCAAGCCGTTGGATGTGAAATACGGCTGCATGATCGTTGCAGCATCCCTCTGAATCTGTTGGGGGAGACAAACACTGCTCAAAGCGCTTGCTTCTCATTTGATTACCAGGCAGCAAGAAATAATTTTGTTTAAGGTTTGAAATGCTTCATATCTTAATATTCCTTATAAAAATGTGAAGAGGAAGCCAGCTTTTCTGTGACAGGCTGCCATAAACTTGAAGTGAATCGTACTACTTCTGATACGAGCGTTCTTACCACATTACCCCACGATGTAATCTAATTTATACCTGCAACATTGGGGATGCTGCTTCTTCCCCTTCATCTTCTTTCCCCTTTCGCCTTCGCTGGGCTTCCTCCTCGCCTTCATCCAGAGGAATGCTTCTTAGTCTGGCCAGGAAGTTATTGAATATCATGTCTGTACTGAGAACATCCTCACTGAACCAGACCATGCCACACCTTGACACAGTAGCCAAAGTGGCATATTTCAGATCCTGTACCTCGAACATGATACGCACCTGAAGGGCAGGAAGTTAAATAAAGAGTTTGAAGTAAAAAAACTCTAACAAACAAAAGCAAAAAACATCCCTTCTAATAAACAGAGACCTTTTAAACAAGTTAATTTGTATTTAGCCTCTGGATAATCAACAGCAGCATTAAACTGTCCTAAGGTAACTTCATTACTGCCTGTTACCCTGGACTTCTATGTAATCCACGGTTTGTCTTACAGGGCCATAGTAAGTATAACATGAAATGTTTGCTTCCACAAAAGCTCCAAACTCCAGCAAACCATTACCTGAGATCAGTATTACTCTGCTGTGGTGAGAAAGAGGGGCAGCGCTAGTCTGGCTTAGGGTAAAAGCAACAAGTTCATAGGACAACAAGTAAACATTACAAAAAGGTAACATTACGTTTGGTGGAAGGCTGAGACGTTCTCCATTGGGCAGAGTCAGCAGTTTGTTGTCATCCAGAACAGAGTTCAAGTTCTCAACCCACTCAGGATCTACATCACCATCAAAGATGATCCACTGACGCTTTTGTAGTTCGCCTCTCACATTGTCTATGATTCTGCATTAAAGGAAATACTTATTGCAGTAGAGAACAAAGACTCAGTAAGGCCAGAATATCCACAGCACATGTGTACCAGGCATTTTTCATCTGTGCTATTAAAAACTCACTTTCTCAGGACATGTGTAAACAAGCCATCTGTCCATTCTCTGGTGTTTGGATCCAAAGTACCGTAGAGATGATCTTTGCTGATTGCTTTTGGATCTATAATGTGAGCAACGCCTTCCACACCCTCCAGCCGCTCGAGGGCTTTCAGAAGAACTCTCCAAGCCATGCTCTTCCCACTTCCAGAGGGACCAACCATCATCAGCCCATGATTTATCTGGGTAATCTGATACAGCTGAAGAACCTGTGAGAGATGAAAGGATGTCTTAACTTCAGCAGCCAACCTAAGCTTCTACATATTGCTCACTTGTCTTATACATCATAGCTAAACTTC
The DNA here is from genome assembly GCF_000695765.1 of Mesitornis unicolor. Taxonomy (NCBI): domain Eukaryota; kingdom Metazoa; phylum Chordata; class Aves; order Mesitornithiformes; family Mesitornithidae; genus Mesitornis; species Mesitornis unicolor. Next base: position 20,855 of record NW_010194608.1, read on the forward strand.
AATTCCTCATTTCACTTTTATATTTTACCTTTTCAACCCACATGCCACCAACTTCTTCTCCATCACCATAGGTAAGATACATTTCCTGACACACTTTCTTGAGCTCCTCTCGCAAGGCTGTCATCTCCCCACGATGATACTGCACTCCGGGGAACACATCGGAAAGCAGACTGAACAGCAAGGGAATGTCTTCTGCAACCAGCTTCGGAACCATAGTTTCACAGACGCTTTGGATCAGGATCTGCAAAGAGTCATGTTTTGGTTAAGGTTTTTTGTTAAGTTTGCTTTACCAAATGTGTTTGACAAAGAATACTTCACTGAATATCTCACTGATAAAGCACCAGATCGGGGTGGTCTCGGTAAAAACAACCATTGATGGGGTCTCAACTTTGAAACTACAGAATGGATTCTTACTGATCTTCAGTTCATGCAACCATAGTTTTTTATACCTCTTCATTATGCTTTTGGTATTAACTGCTGAGGAACTGAGCAGCAATATATGCAATGAATGCACCACCTCATAAGAACAAGTCTTTCAGTACGATTCAGGGACTCCTAAAACATGCTTAACTTGGTGCTTCTAAGCTATCAAATTACCACCTTTGGTAACTAACATTACTTCACTCGCATGGCTTAATGCTAAATGGTAAACAAATGGTTATTTGCTTTGTTTAGTGTGCACCCTGTACCTTATCATAGAAGTAGAGTTCACACACACATTACCTCTTGTTCTGGCAAGTTCTCAGCGATTTCTCCCTCATCCACAACTTCACCACGCTCTTCTTTCTCCCGCTTTATCTTCTGAATCCTCTCTCTCTTCACATTACCTGCACTAACCAGCACACTCTTCAGTGCTCTCAGGCCAAAATCATAGTGACTCTGGGAGGACAGCTGCTCATCACAAAGCCTAAGAAGCAAAAGAGACAGAATACAATTTGATTCTCAGTAGGGACCAACACAACACTCAGTAAATGTCACTGTCTACTTGAAATGACTGCTGCACAACCTGCTTAGTGAGGCACGCAGAACATTATGACTTTGAATAATAAGCTCTATTTTTATTGATGGGAGCCAAACTTGTTACTCACTTGAAGAATGGTACGATCTTATTGGCGAGCACTTCAGCCGTACGGAAGCCCTGGGAGTACAGCATAACCTGGGCAATCAGCTGACGGTCTGGTTTTGTCATTGCCAAGCTACGGAACAGCTTCTTCAAATTGTCAGGCAGATTGGACCTGCCTGCGTAGCCAGGATTCATGGTGATGAAGATGGCCATGTCGGGGCTCACTTTGACTTGTTTGTTCAGCAGCTCACAAGTAATTGGTGTTGCAGCTGAAAAGAGAGTGCATTTAGTTCCACCTGAGTCTGTGAGCAAGCAACCTGAGAAGCCACGCTTCCTTCTTGTTTAAGTACCTCAACTCAAATACTCAAATACAAATTTCTACCAGCTGAAAGTCAGAGTTTTAAAGTTTTGACAGAAAGTGGCTTCATCCTTGGATTGTTTAGGAGAAATGTAACTGAGCAACAAAGCAGCACGAAGGATGTTAGAGATGCTCTACAACACTATCAGAAAAGAACAGCTACGTACTCTTGTCATAGTTGGGGTTGGAGTGCTCTCGCAAGGCTTCCTGGATGCACTGCACTTGCTGTGAGACTGCAGAGAGCATACGCTCCTCCAATCTGTTGAATTCATCAAAGCAGCCCCACGCACCCACTTGGCAAAGCCCCACAAAGATGCGTCCCATTGCCTGTACATAGAGAGGAAAATTCATTGACGTGACATGATCACTCTTGCCTACGTATAGGCAAATGCAGCAGAGAAGAGCACTTCATACAATGCATCCCAGGCAGGAAGGAGCTGTGTATGTATGTAGGTTGCCATCCTTGTAGTACTGTAAGAGCTATTAAGGGGTTCTAACTGGCTTTCAGATGCTCACTGCTTCCTACTACTACATGCTGTGCTGCAGTGTATTCACAAAACAGCTCACTGCACCTTTTACTTGCTGATACCATTAATAGCAGGTGCAAGGACCATACTAGAATTACAAAACATTTCAGATAAGCAAATTCTGGTTTAACTTGGTGCTTCTAACCAGTCAAAGTTACTTTCCTAAAGTCAGTCTTAAGCTCCCATCCCATACTTACTCTTCCCTTCCCTCCATTTGCTGCTGTAGAACTACCCAATCTAAAAAACCAGAACACCTCACCCAGCAACGTTCTGCCCCACTTCTGCTATAGGCATCTTTTGTTACAGAGCATCTATATGACCCACAGATATTGCCCCAATTAAGACTTACAAATAATCATCTTGGAAATAAACATTGCTACTTGTTTCAGGGCTCTGAAGAGATTCATGTTGCTTGTTAGCAAGGACTACGTTTTTTTAATCAAACTGCTTACCTGGAAGTCAAACGTTTCATCACAGTTGAAAACCAACACAAAGCGGCCAAGCTGATGTCCAAGAGCCTTTACAGATTCTGTTTTACCAGTACCAGCAGGACCTATATTAGAAGTGGGACAAACATGTTTCAGTGTTGATCATCTGAGGTACTGCCTATTCATGTCATCTGACAGGACGCTGATTCTGATGGTCCCTAACAAGGGGGTTCAGTGAAAGCCAGAGCTGTTACAGCTTCCCCCAAAAGACTGACTTGTTCCTCAATATCTTAGTTATGTGTTCTGCATGCTGACATTACAGCTATATATAAGGATAAGGGTTTATATACTCAAGTTTCAAACCTACCAAATGGTGATCCTCCAAGTCTTGCCTCCAGGGCTTGTGTCATTGTCAGGTAACAGCGGTCGGTAAGAGGAGTCTGCACGAGCTTATCCTGAACACCGAGGTACTCAAACCCATAGTTGAATTTGGCGTTTGCCATCTGAATGGAGAGCTGCTGCAACACATCTGTCTGCTTCGGGTCGAAGTAGAACCGCATCTGGCTGAGCCACTCAAAGGACTTGGAGTTGTCAATCTTGCTTTTGATCAGAGATCTCGTAACATCCCTCTGGTGCACCAACTCGGTGATCTGGAGGACAAAGTAACTCCTTAGACCACAGTGATACAAACCATTGCTAATAAAGCCAGGAGTCCTACAAGCATTTCAGATTAGTGTAGTAAATTGCCATCATCTAAAAATCACGACCTACCAACAGTCTCTGCCTTGAAATCTGACAATGCTGACTGCACTTGTTAAGGATGTCCCTAGCTTTCAGCAAAGCACTCAGGTCCAGCTAGTTTCTATTACGCTACTGAACTAGGTATTTTACTTGCCAGAAACTATGAAGACAAGTATTTTTAAGATAGACCAGATATTTCCCTCTAAAAATCTACAGAAATAATGCAGGATTATTTTAACTTCATCTCAATCTGTATTTACAAACAAAAGCATATAACAATGACAATAATAAGCAGCTCAATGAGATATTTTACTTTTGAATTAAGAAATCAGTATCTTCCATATTTGGAAGAGCTCATTTGAAGATCAGTTCAGTGAGCTAATCTAAAATATGCTATGCATTAAGCTGACTACAGTGAAAAACTACCACCACCGACAGGATCAGGGCTTGAAGCAGTTGCTTAAATTACATGAAACTTTTTCCCTGAGGAAAAATAAAAGGTCTGAGACCAACTAATCTTTTAATTAAACTCCTAATAATCCTCACCTGCTACTGCAGAAGATGAAAGGGGTTTTTACTTACCAAGTGCTCCAGTTTCCTTCTGCGAAGAGGCGGCTGCTCCATCAGCACCGAGTCTGCCAGGACATTGAGCGTGACCTCAACGTTAGCCAGCACTGACTGGAGAGGGTTGTTGTCTCCACCTCCACCTGTACCATTGAGGGCTACCTCGACATTCTCAGACCACGCAATCTGAGCTGACAGGACAACAAGCTGGGCCTGTGTAATAAGAAATCCACATCAGATAGTTTTCCTCACTGAAGTAACCACGCTGCAGTACGCTTAAGTGTCCCATATTGATACCTGATATTTGTCAATCCAAGAGATGTAGACTGCTGGATCAATTGAAGTTGCTTTTCCAAAGATTTCTACTTCAGTGACAGATTCTGCAAGCAGTTTAGCAAGGGTCACTCTCATTTCTTTCTCAACAAGAGTGAGCCACTCGTTGATCTTGGGATGCTCTGTGATGGAGACTGGCGTTTTGAACAGCACCTGCAAGAATTAGGTTCAAGTCAGCCCACATTCACTTGTTTTCAGGCTTTTCTTTAAAAAAGAAACACTGCAGCCATACCTCCTCTCCTTCACGTGAGGATATCCCAAGAACCACAGAGTTGTCTTCATTGAGAATAATGCTAGAAACGCCAGCAAACATCTTCTTGAAGTGCTTCTGCAGCTTAGCAACATTTTTGCTGTTTCCAATGATTTCAAGCAAGTCTTCATCACCAACAAAATAAAACCTAGGAATTACATAAAATTAGATCTGTATCAGAGCTTCAACTATCATCTTTGATTTATTTATGCTTCACAGATGGCCACTATACAGGAAAAAATGACAGTCACTTCCCCAGCACCAGAAGAGTGCATGAACCACAGAGGTTATACTTCAGGTCTAAGATTTAGTCTTGGTTCATTTTGTACCATACAAAAGCACATACATGCTGCACGCTGTGGGCTACTTGCTTTACTTATCCATCCATGAAAATATCCACAGTAGAGCTTAGGATTGAATTAAGTTTATCAGGCAGAGAGAACTCCCACTCAGCACCTCCCTCACCCTCTCTCACATTAAGTGTCAAACTAGTTGAGGACTACAGGCAAGTCAGAACCAATGACTTAAATATTGGATTGTGACAGATTAGACACTGTCCTTCAATCAAATACCAGAAAGAAGCAGTTCAAATAGAACTTTTAAGTTTACAGACATCATCTGCAATGGTTCCTTAAGCAGTATCTGAATCCTACAACCAGCCACAGTTGAGCAAGTAAGGGAAGTTTTAGTTCCCCTTCCTGAGAAGTAGCAGTAACTGAATTCTGCAGTTAGATGACACAGTTTGTAACGGTAGCAATGTTTATAAGTATGCAATACACCAATTCCTGCACAGAAGCATCAATTCACCTTACTTCAAGAGTCAACTAAAGTCAATTTCTTACCGAGGGAACCTCTCCCTTTCCAAGTACTCTCCCAGCGCCTTCTGTATCTTCCCAAGCAAGTCTGCCAGTCTCTCTAGTGACCTCTGCACACCTTGGATGTTGAGAACATCCATCACAAGCGGAGATTTGGACACCTTCTTCATGAGTGCCAAAAATTCAGTGCTGATGCTGCAAGTGAAATAACAGAGTGTGTTAGTGCAAACCCAATAACGACAGGCCTACCAAACTCCAAAAGTTTTTTGTCTCTAAACAACCACTGCCAATTGTTGCAGCTGCTCTAGGGAACACGGGCCTAAATTCCCAAAATAGCTCTTCATCCACCTCAAGTCCACAACAACAAAATGTAACTTCTTCGCCATGTTCAATCTACCAATTCTTACTCCTGAAGGTCTACTTTTCTTTATTTCCAGAAGAGATGCATAAATCTGATTCTCTGATCTGACTGGAAGTGTGTGGAATAAACAAGGACGACCAGAGCAACTTCAGGCAGAGGAAGAAAATGCCATTTTGAGGGTGAGAATGAAGGCTGTGGCAAATGAATTCAGCCTGCTTGCTGCAGCCACAATGCCAGAGAAATCCTTGATGTAGCTGACTGGGACTAGCAGGAAAAACCACCTGAATCCTGACCACCTCCCAAAAATTGTACATCAGCCTGTTTATTATATATTATAAACCTTTTTCTGTCAGTTATCTACATGCATCTCCTGCTATATTTGTTTGCTTGATGAATTTACATCTACCACAGGGCTGTAACCCAGCTGGACCAGGTAAGAATACAATTAAGATCTCAACTTAGTGTAATGTTGAAGTAACGAAGTTGCAGAGCCATCCATACGGTGCCCCAAGGTGGGCAAGAAAAGCAGCAAGTAATTAAAAAGTTACCTCTGGAACCGCTGGGTCTCCACAGGCAGCAAGTGCTTGATGTCTGCACTGCCGGTGAAGATACCCTCCAGGTAGACCCAGCGCCTTTGGACATCTATCCAGACATCAAAGAGTGCCATGATACGGTTCAGCTTATCTTCCCAGCTAAGGGCATCCTCCTCAAACACCTATAGTTTAAACGCCGCATTAATATTCATTTCAGTAGGATCAGGAGTTTGACTGCTAATATTTGTTAGTGGAAACAGTTGTTTGAGAGTTACAGAGTATGCATCTGCAATTGTCTGTCAACTCAAACAGCAAATATAGTCCCTGCTGACAAATGTATAAACTAAACAAGACAAAGGCAAGATTAAATGAAGATTATTGAGCATTGTTCTTCATTTTACCTTGTAGTATGGCGACAGCTTCATAGCGGACACGCTGTTAATGTGCTCTTTTACTTTGTTGAAAAGGTCATCCCACCCGCGAATCAGACGACATTTGTTCTGGTAATTGACCAAGTCCAGTTCGTAGGTGTTCCACACTTCTCTTATCTGAAGCAAAAAAATGTTTAAGATATGACATCAATCATTTCTGCCCCAACACAGTCACACAGTACAAATGCATTGCAGTAAAACTTCTTTTTACCCAAGGACTCTGGGTTTATGCTCAAGCTTTCAATAAGAATATTGTGAATATGATACAGTTAGGTTAAACTGAAACGAGGTGGGGTCTCTGCAGTCATTATCAAGGACTGCTTTTCCCAAATAATGCAAGTTTCATCAGAGGACGCTTATGTAGCTTTAAGCTGTTCCCCAAAACAGCGTTCCCTGGAGTCTCAGCACTTGTATCAACAGCTTACATTGGTAAGTTCACTACACGAGTGTCAGCTGCCCAGCTTGGATTTACTGTTACATCCACACAAGAGCTGGTACTGGCCTGTTTCAAGAACTCTTCCAAAGCCATCTCTCCCTGAGCCACGAGCAGCACATCCTTGACAATTGCTTCATTTTTCTGTAAATCCACATCCCAGATCTGCCCCAGGGTCAATTCTGAGACAACCCAGTTGACGTGGAGCCTCTTCATCAGCTGCTTCCAGTGACGATCTTTAAGTGCCTCGGATTTCAGTTCAATAACTAACATGTTGATCTACAGGAGACAAGAAAGCAAGTTAAATCCATGAACTTGAATTATAAAATACATGCATTTTAGAAACGAGTACAACTTACCTTCATGTAGCCCTTGAGAAGTCTCTGAACATACTCATAGGAAGCGTACTGTCGCAAGCGGGCAGGGAAGTTTTTCAGCTGGTTCAACAGACCATCTAAGTTTTGCCGAAGCTGTCAGTAACATAAAAGCAATGAAATAACTCTCTGCAAGTGCTGTGCACATAGTTGTGCAAGTTTACAGTTGTCCATGTGTATTTTTACAGAAACCTCTCTCTAACGTACCTACAGTACAGATGTTTCTGTATTATATGTATTTGAGTAAGATGCAGTTATTCTATAGCTGGGAGTGTAATTGTATTGGTCTGGTTAAGATCTATTAAATAGTACTGTCACAGGCAGTTTATGGCTATTGCTCTCTACCTCCTGAGCTCTGAACTAAAACTGATGCTGTTCATCCAACCATATAATGAAGTTGAAGTGAAGTACCTTGCGAGGCTGTACCGAAACCCAGGGCTGTTCTTTCATCTGATCAATCTGTTCCCAGACCTTAGAGAGCTCAGACCAGACGCCTTTGAGATCCTGCAACTCTTCGAGGGCTACCTATAGTAAAGAACATATCAAACATCAGCCACTACTCCTAATTCTCATAGAAGAGTTAAACAGAATACTTTTAACATGTCAAAAACCTTATGACAGCTTGCCGATTCAACAGAACTGCAATAGCAAGTGACCCAGAGAGGTTTTTCTATCTCAGCTCACGTAACAGCTTCATGAGAATAAGAGAGTCGAGGAAGAGATCACAGACAGTCTCTTAAGGCTAGAACTGAACAAGTGTAGACACTGTCTCGACACTAGTACACTGCAGGCTACAAGCCACTCTATTAAGGAAGAGAAAGATGGAACTGAAACGTTTTTATCTGCAACTGATGAGCAGCAGCGTGAGCAGGCTGTACCTGGACGCGCTCCTCGCTGCCACTGAGCAGTCCTGTATCCGTCAGTTCCAGAGCTTCCTTGGCCTTCGCACACTTCTCACGATCATCCTTCAGCCTGCCAAACTTTCCTTCGTAGATGGTGAGAGCTTGAAGGGCTTCTTCTGGACGCAGGTTCCCCTACAGTTTGCATGGGATATATTAATCAAAAAACCCAACAATCGAGTTGAAGCTAAGTTAAAAGCAAGGACTCAATGCTAAACGTTGGTCTGTCTCACTGGTTTTCCATCTTCAGTTCGCTGACAATAAGGCTACATACTAATCCAGAGTAACTATCACCTCACTTTTACATGCAGTTTTTGGCTTTGCTAAATATCATTTGAGGAAAATAAAGCAAAAAAGCAGCTGCTTCTAAACGCTCCCACACGCATGACTTGTTTCAGCCACAGCTTTATTAGTAACTGAAGTCATCTTGCTCTTTGCACCTAACAGAGGTCTATGTTTTAAAGGTAAATTTCCCTCTGCTGCCTCCTCAAAATAAATCAACACATTAGCGAGTTATTACAGAACCTCAAAATACTCTCACCATCATGTAAAACGAAAAACAGTACAAAAACCCATAAAATAAACTGAATGCAGACAATCTACCTCATTTGCTGAATGAGGACCAACCATCAGTACGTACAGTCACAGGCTTTGTTTTCTCCCAGTCTGTCAGCAGGTCAGTAGTTCTGCTCTCCACTGCGCGATCCTCCTGAACGATCTTCATCTGCAAATTCGCCACTTGTTGTTGGATGGCAGAATCCTTTCTACGCATGATGTCGTTAAAGGCGCCCCACTCTCCTTCAATGTTGTCAATGTACAGCCAAGAGGACGGAAACTGGAACCTCTGTTTCTCAAGCAAGCGCTGACCATTGCGGTAAAGCTAGAAGAGATGACGATTGTGAATTTAAAAGACAAAACTCACTTAAATGGGGCTAAATACTCAACATATTTTAACGAGCGCTCACTACAGAGCTCACAGGATTCCTCAGGATATGAAATTCAAGTTTGTTCTCAAGAGAATTTGGCTATGATGACGCTGCTTTTTAAGAACTAAGCCTGACACTCTCAGAAGTAAGAATCAGGACCACATACCTCAACTTGCTTCTCAAACTGCTTGATTTTACGTTTCAGGGACTGCACGTACGTGATGAACGTCACTGCATCGGATGTGCTGGCAGTGTCCACCGAGTGCTGCTCCAGTTCTTGACGGGACTGTTTGGGGCACAAATCAGCGTTTTAGGTGTCTAGAACAGTTGATCTGGAAGTGAAAAACTGGAGTTTGGACTTGTCTTACCTTAGAAATTTGTGAATGAAACTCTGTCATATTCTGACCTAGCATTTGGCCAAATTTGCTGAGCACTTCCTTGTGCCAAGAGTCATACTTCAGGTTCACCTTTGACTGAACCTACAATTGAACAAAGTTACACAATATTAATGTCTGGGCCTCTCTATTTTCTGTTATACACCCATCCTGAAATCTGATGCATTTATCATAACAATAATTACAATTTCTTACCTTGCCATAGTCTATGACAACAGGTCCAAATTCCTTCCTGGTTTCTGCATTGTCGAATGTTCCTCTCGCCTTTCTTATCTGAACTAAAAGGGCTTGCCACTTATTCAGGTCTTCTCCTAGACGGTTGTAGATATTTTCAGCCTGCATATCCCACAGACACTGGTACTGCAGCCAAACCTAATGGAGATATTTCACGATGCTCAGAACTGCTCCTGTATATCCCAAAAGATGTCTGTCCCCCCTGAGAACACTGAGAGAAAAGCTGTAGCATTTCATGTTCATTTTAGCTGTAGCATTACATGGTGTCAGCCTCCTACCTTGACGTACTGCTCCACTTCAGTCACAATGCCCATGACAGCAGAGTACGACTCCTCCAGAGCTGCAGGGCCATCGGGCATCCTCGTCAACGCGTTACGATAGAATTTCTCTTCCTCAGACAGCTCATAATGCACTCCGACCTAAGAACCACAAATATACATGGGATATAAGTGAATTTCTAGGGCACTAAGATATCGAGCACGATTAATTACAAAGTGAAAATAACTGCTCAGACTTAGAATCAGCTTCATTACACTTACCTGGTATCTCTGACTCTGAATTCTTGGTAGCGACAGGATTACCATCTTCCAAGAAAACATTTCTTGATACAGTTTGTATCTGCACTCTTCAATTGGTGGATTCAAGTAGATCACCTGGTTGGTTATTCTTAGTTCATGTACGATGTTCTGCAGAAACAGTAAACACACAACTTTTACTGGCAGATATCACTGCATGTAGACAAGAATTTTGCACTTCAAGTAGCAGCTCACTTTATTTTTTTAAATCAACCTCCACTTAAATGGGAGGGAAGTATTGCTCCAAAATGGGATGCAGAAGAAATATTCTCTGCAGAAACAGTAAACACACAACTTTTACTGGCAGATACCACTGCATGTAGACAAGAGTTTTGCACTTCAAGTAGCAGCTCACTTGATTTTTTTAAATCAACCTCCACTTAAATGGAAGTATTGCTCCAAAATGGGATGCAGAAGAAATATTCATATAAATATAACCTCAGATATAATTATTGCATGAATTAACTGGCAATGAGAAAAATACAAACAAACAAATCCCACAGAAAACTTACTTTGATCTTGGGTTCTCCACCAGGCTTATGGCTCACTTGAGGAGCATCTGTATCCATGTCAACCTCTGCTTTGTCATCTGCTTGTCCAAGAAGAACTTGGGTCCAGGCTCTCAGTCCAGCTTGCAAACGAACACCCAGGATTCTTTCAATCTGAAGAAAATAAGCCACATTGGAGAGAAAACCTGCATATTCCCTGGATAGAGATATCCACTATTGATACATTCTGACACCAGGCAGACTATGGCATCTCAAAGAACCAAGTGCTCCTTCACCAAGTCACTGAAGAGGTTTAAGAGTTTTGGTAGATTTTCACTGAGTATCAATTCAAAGTCCTCACGGACTTAAATGGAATTAAACCATTTTAAACTGCTCTGAAGTTGGCCTAGTGTCCAACAACCTGAAACAACTCAGCAGGTGGAACCAAACCATATGAAGGCAATGAGTCTTTGCTATTGGCACAGCAAATTTTTACCACCCTTTATCGACTTTGCTCCCAAGCACCTTCTAGGTAGTCAAGCTGTATCAGATTTTTGTTCAAAGGACAAAACTCCCCTTGAATTCACTGATCCCAAAAATCAACAGCTAAAACCAAACAGGTCTCGCATCTTCTGCACGCTGGAAGACGCTGAAATTTTCAGAGAATGAGACAGAATTTTCCCCAGGTGACTATGAAAAGTGTAATCAAAAACACTTTGCACCCAATTAAAATGTTTCCTTTAAATATGCACTGCTCCTAAATCCCAAACCTACCTCCATGTCCAACTTATTGACCCAAATTGGCAAATTTGAATATGAATGAAGATTTAAGTCATCCACAGCTTTCTGAACCCTGTTCAAGATTTCAGAGAAAGTCTTGTGATCGTACATGCAGGTTTCCAACGATCTCACTTCCAGGTCTATTTTCTCTTCAATAATGAGCAGATCATCCACCTAAAATGGTTTGGGTAAAACAGGATGTTTAGTTTATCAGGTTAGAGGCAACAATAACTATACAGTAATGGTTACTAACTCCTCTCTATCTGGATGCAGCAAGTCTATCAATTTTAGTAGCCCTAAAAGATCCGTTCAGCTGGCCAATTTGTGCCAACTCTATCAGCTTAACCAAAGAGCTCCAGAACAGGCCAACAGTTATCCAGTTCCACTTCTGGTTAACCACAAATTACTTAAGTATAAATGTAAAATTTTGCAGAATTTGCAAATAAAACCAACCTTTTCCTGGAAGCTGAAGACAGTCTCAGCTAAGCGCTGCACGTACGGATCAAGTTTGTACGATTCCCACACGAGTGCAATTCCTTCCGCAATCAAAGCCTGCACCTCTTTCTTCAAGCCAGCAACCAGGAGTGAGATGGTGTTGCGCTCTTCTACTTTCTCACACGTCCGCTCGTACGTACGGACACTTTCAATGAGAGAAATTGCAAACGGATAGAGCTGGTTTGCTTGGTGAGCTTTGTTGACAATTGCCAGTGGCACACGGAAACCAAGCCACTTCAGGTTTCGGACTTCTTTCGAAAGTGTGATTATTTCTGGGAGGAAGTTGACTTTCAGCTTCAGGACGTTTCCACTCCGGCCTCTCACACGAGTGCTTTCAATGGTGAAAATACGCCCAGACACACCAAGATTGCGTTGCTGAACTTTTCTTGCCCAGTCATCAAAGATCTCCTGAGTGTTGAGCTTCATGCGAAAGCTGTCTCCATCCTGCTTCAGCTTCTGACCTTCCACGTGGTTCTCCCAGCCTTTGCCAAGGACATCCTCAACACGCTTCATGTAAGCTGTGAGCTGCCTGTCAATCTGTTTTGCCCAAATTATCGACCCAGACACGGGAGGCAAGTCACGGACGTGACTCATTTTGCAAGCTTGACTCTGTGGGTACTGCACTTTAAATTTGTCGTGAAGGGACTCAATGTCATCTTTCACGCGCTGGATCAGTTGGGTTTGATACTCACGGATGGCCCCGCGAATGTGAGGTCTGACAAACAAGGCATTGAACCGAGAGAAGATTCTGAACATTTCATTGGCGTTCTTGGCCGTACCAAGCTGGTCTCTCAAGCGGGCGGTTATCCTTGTTTCAACTCTATCAATTCTTTCATCGTATCGCTTCATTGCTGCCTCCCAGGCTTCGGTACCTTCTTTGGAAACATCTAACCCATCTACTTCCTTAACGTTCTCATAAGCAAGATTGACTTCCTCGATCGCGTTGGCATCCGCGGCATCAAAAAGGACTTCTGCTACTTTCATATCCTGTGGTTCAGGTACCTCTCCTTGATTTTGCTGGGCAACAGCAGTTACCTGCATTAAAATCACAGTTTAGTGAGTGGGATGCTTCAAGACTTACCTACAAAGAGCTAAGCACAATCTGCTCTAACAAGCATTGCAAAATCCCTACAAATTAGTACCAAATCCTTCACAAACTTTGTTATGCTTCGGATTTAAGTTCCACTTAAGGCAGTTACGTTACAAACTTCCACTGCGGTTTAGCCAAGCTCAAGTATTTACACCGTTATTAATCTCCTCTATGTTAAGTCTGGACTTTGTGTCTATCAACGTGAGCACGGTCATGTAGTAAGTGAAGTACATCAGAGTTAAAGCTAAGCCTATTAGCGAGGGTTCAAAACCTGACTGGTTTTGGAAGCAGACAGTGAAACCGAATGTTACATTAGTTTTGTGGTGGTATCTTTAGTAAATACTCGTAAAGCTGAACACTCTTGAAGCAGTTGCACAGATTCTGTCTGAAAACAAGCACGAATATTACCTGAGGCCGCAAGACTCTCACAATCACTGCCCTCAGCTGCTCATGCTGACGCCTGAATTTCCTCATTTGATCAAGGCGACCCTGGAGTTTCCGATGAGCAGGGTTGATTCGCCACACCATCTTCAGGTTCTCTTCCCTTTTTCTTTTCACAATATCTCTCAGAAGAACTTGCAGCTTCTCGTATTCATCATCCCAAGTTTGGAAAACTTCAAAGCAAGCAACCATTACCTGAAGAGAGTTTTAGAACAGGAACTTTAGCTCCCAAATGCAACGCTTCCAGAAAGTCACTATTTAATGTGAAAAACACATCAAGCAGTGTCACAAAACCAGGAACACACCTTTTCAAATTCTTCATAGGCAACATGCATCAGCTTTCTGGTTCCCAACACTTTAAGTAGCTGAGAGCTGAGATCTCTTGAAATAGCCTCCACCAAACGCAATGCCCTCTGGATCGGGTACTTCGTGTTTCTGATTTTTCTCAGATGGGTAAATATTGCAACAAGGGCCTGCCTTATTTTGTCCAGCTCAGTGGCAGACAGCAAGTCATTCAGGGGGAAGTCTTTCATCAGTGGATTGTAGTCATTCACCGTTTCCAGAGCCTGTTTTAGACCTAAATGTAATAGAAGAGACTTTGAATATAACTTCTCATTTCATTAATCAAATCAGTACAAGACAACAGCTTAACCAGACCAAGGTTACTCTAAGCAGCGTTGCTCTTCGTACCACAATGTTCAGGTTTCAAAACAGCTGAAGTTCTGTAGGACATTTGTGACTCATTTTATTGAACAGACACTCTACCTGTGTCTGTATCGAAGCTGACAGTTGCATGAAACCGTTTGCCATGTTTTAGAATATCCAGAGTTAGCAGAACTTCTGGGCTTTCGCGTTTTTCCTGAATGCGATACAGAGCCCGCTCCAAATTCAACCAGAAGCTTATCTCTTGTAATGCAGTGCCCGATGCAGGATCTCGATCCAGTTTGGTCACCTGAAAAGCAATAAAGACAAAGGAGGGGGAGAGAGGTAGGCAAGCATTAATTCACACGCTTCAACTGCAAAAATCCGTTTTGTTAGTAAATATAATTGAAATATATGACAACTTCTTGGTTTCAATAACCCAACATCAGACAGTTTTGGTGCTCATTCTGTGAGAAGTGTAGGAACTGCAGCACAACAAGAGTCAAGGTTTAAGTCCAGTGGCCCTAATGGTCGGTTTTAGGACCTTCACGCATTATCTTCAGCACAGCCTAAAAAAGATCACTGGCCCACTTTTCTGTTTGTATTCTGGTTAACGACAGATGAGCCAGGCAAGAAAACCAATATTACTTGAGTCTATTACAATACAGCTCTCAGCTGCCTGCAGAACAGCTTGGACTAGACTCTAAATGTAGACAAGGCTTAGTCTAATTAAAATTAGGCTTAGTCTAATTAAGACTAGGGTCTCTGGTGACCCAGAAAACTGGTCTCAGATCTTCAGGGTATCATGCACGGAGCAGCATTTTGCCAGATAAACTGTGATGAAGATACACAGCACCACATAGAAGTTCTGATCATAGTTTAGTACTTGGGTTGTTTATTTTACCTTCTGTATCTCTCTAATCCAGCGGTTGACTCCAGATTGCAGCTGGTTGAGGAACAGTGGATCCTCAGCCTTCTCACCGAAATCCGTAACCTTTGGTTTTTCCCCGCGTTCGTAACACTGCTTGGCAACGTTGGTAATGGTGGCGTGAATGGGCAGGCTGATCTCTGGAATTTCAATGTTCTGCTGCAGGTGCAAGAGGCCCATTTCGAGTTCTGCAATTTTTTTCTCAACTGAAGGAGCCATCTTATCTCCATCCCTGAAAAACACGGACGTTTCCATATCAAAAGACAAAACAAATACCACACACAGCAGATTTAAGCCATCTGAACGACCTTTCCAGAGTCAGCCACAGATCATACGCAACCATGTGCTTAACCAATTTCACATGACTTGCCACTGCTATTTTTTTTCATCGGACACCTACTTTAATTCATTAGCAGAGAACTGCAGTATTTATAATTAATTACCTGTCTGCTTTGCCAGATTCTCTGATATAGGACTTGAAAAAGGGAGCGACAGCATTGCTGATGAAAGAGTGCAACGTCTCGTACGGAGAATCTTCACTGAGAGTGAGCACCCTCAGCTGGGAAGACACTGGTTTGTCAGCATCAATCACCGGGGTGCGCTTAATGAACGCCAGGCTGCAGAACAAAGCACAGTTACCAGCTAAACATTGGAAACTTAAATGGCAGCTAGCATAGCTTTAATGTGACTGCAAATTTGGGTCACGGCAGTCAAATGTTAACCTGCATCATCATGCTTTGTAATTTTTCTTCTACAAGACTTGAACACAGATCTTCCAATAAATACACCTTTATACTTCAGTCAAATATGCGCTCAGGTAAGTGACAAATGGGGAAGAGTCAAACATAAATGAAGATTACTGAACTCAAATGATTCATGTAACATCTGCATGTATGCTGAATTAAGAAGACATTCTTTAACCTCAGAGCTAGAAGTCCCAAGTCCATCCCTTTCAGCCTCCTGACACACCCTTGATTTATCAGAGCCTCCACCCTGAAAATCGACTGCCCCACTTGAACAAAAACACTGCATGAAGCACTGGGGAAACTGGGGGCAAATCTGCAGGTAAACAACAGAAATCTGCTTGTGTAGGTTTTGAATCCATACAATAGGGATGTCAAGATCTATCTCACTAACTCACCTGTTGGACTTTATTCCATAATGAATGTCAGTGCTGATACTGTAGGAAATGAACTCTTTTTCCTCTTCTCCTTCATCTCCCACATCCTCTGCAAAAAACAAGCTATGTAAGAAATGCTGTATTTAAGGCATCTGCCACTCGCTCTCAACCATCTTCTGCTATTCCCAAGCTATTTTCTAACCTTTAATGTCTACACCAGCTTATTATGCAAAATAGCTTAAATTAAATACTTGCAATATCCCTCAAGCTCAGAGGGGGTTTGTCGTTTTTTAACACAACTCTTCTCTTTTTTAGGTTGCTATAAAAAAACCAACAGTAAAACTTTATGACTAGCAAAGTAAAAACCCCATTCTGTTCATGAAGCAGAGAGAAGAAATCTTCTGCAATACAGAACAGGCATTTATTTGTAGAAAGATGCTGCCAGGATAACTACACTTCAGTGAGAGCACTGAACAGCTGCTTTTTTCTTACAGAAAATGCTTTGTATTTTCAGACCTTTTCTTTCATATATATATAGTTATAAAATTAAGCTTCTGCACAAAAAAACCTCCCAACAACCAAAAAGCCAGGCCACGGGAAGCACTCGGCACGACCAGAGCCAATGCATCAGATGATGTAACCGCCAGGGATGCAGGCAGCCGTGCTGCAATGCAGTGATTTCGGTGCAGTTGGGGGACCCACTCTGCCTGGACCCAGCAAATTCTCGTCCTGCTTGATTGTGTTATGCTCCTCGTAGCAGATACAGCCTCAGGGTGTCACATCTGTGGTCCCCAGCACCAAAAGCCCGGTCACAAAACACCACGGCACTGGACACTGCAGGAGCCCCCATGAAAGCTGGCAGTAGGCTGTGCAGCAAGCAATACTGCAGAGCTGTTTTAATGACTCATCTCTTTCGCTTTAATTTATTTATAATCGATAATTAACTTCATACTACCCAGGTCGTGCACAAGTTTCAATAGTAATTTTGGTTTTTTAAAAGCATCAGAGAAAACACCATGTCCACATGCTGCTGCAGTCTGAAGATGAGCTGTCACCCAGGAAATCCACTCTCCCCAAATAGCTCCTAATAAACCATCAAACACTGATGGAAATGCCTCCTGCCTGTAGCAAATTAGTATTTAGCTTCTAAAACATGTAGGAAGTGTCTCAGTTAGTTTTCAGCCATACATATAATAGTTACGTGACAACACTGGATCTAACTGCTCACCATTATTTTTCATTATTTCCAACCTGAACTAGAGCACAAACAACACCATGAGTCAGATGTGAGTTAAATGCAGAAATAATCTGCAGAGCCTATTAATATCCAATGGCTTTTCTTTAAATCTTGTTATAACGCTGTATCATTAATTCATAAAGACCTTTGTTCTTTTTTCTTTTCTCTTCTAGAAAATTCTACTGGTTCCTTGCTGAAATTTCCTTGCTGAAACTGAAGTCTCAAACTTTGGAAGGGTAACGAGAATAATCAGCAGAAATAGGCATATGATAAACAAAGACAGGATATTTTAAGCAACTTCTTAAGTTTACAGTGAGTAGACAGCAAGTGAATACTTCCTATTTCCCTCAGTGTGCAGGAACAGCAGGGCATATATCCACTGTCTTATCTGTGGCTGCTGACACGTTAAATAATGCAATATGAAGTGTGACTACATTAATAAATATAGATATTTGATACAAATTTATAGGGTCTGAACCAACAGCACACACTGAGAAGATCCAGAAGCCTAACACTGAAACTCTGCAAGCTCAGCCTGGTGGCACGCAGCCACACAGAGCCTGCGGGTCTTATTTAATAGCAGAAATCTGAGATATTAATGAAGCCCAGTCATATCTCATTATTGTTCATTAGGCTGGATTCTGGGACAATACGCGGCTATTTAGAAACAGATCTGTTGACAAGCAGAAGTCATTTTTAAAATAAACAGAGTGAGCAGCAAGCAGCAGCACAAATACCAAGGATGTTTCTCAAGGCAGTGCCAGCTGCGGCGTTTCTGCAGCATTTGATGGGGTTTCTGAAAACCTTTTACAAGCAGCACGGCCACCGGGCTTTGCAGACTAAACAAAGGCACCGCAAGGCCTACATCGTGACTTAGCAATTTTGGAATAGCGCTTTTTACAGGATGATTCCGGTTTAATTTTTTCCCCTCTATTGTTTTGGAGTTGGTTTGTTGTTGTTGTTGTTTGAGGCCGGTTTTTCTCCTCGCCAAGGAGCTCATTTCCCCAGCAGAAAGGAGGCCGCGGTGGGAGATGCCCGCAGCCCCCTGACCCAGCACTTTCCGTGCCTCACAAAGCCCCTGCGCCCACCCCC